>NC_090185.1:42448210-42485710 GCF_024679245.1 Pseudorasbora parva
GCTGACCCCGCTCTGAGATTTAACACTTTGTGGCTGAGTTGCTGTTGTTCCCAATGGCTTCCACTTTGTTATAATCCCACTAACAGTTGAGCGTGGAATATTTAGTAGTGAGGAAATGTCAGGAATGGACTTATTGCACAGGTGTCAGCCTATCACGGCCCCACGCTTGAGTTCACTGAGCTCCTGAGAGCGACCCATTCTCTCACTAATGTGTGTAGAAGCGTCTGCAGGCCGAGAGCTGGAGTTATACACCTGTGGCCATGAAGGGACTGAACACCTGAACTCAGAGATTTGGAGGGTCGGCCGGCAATATAGTGTATCAGCGATATCATTTTTGCTTGTAAATATTAATTTAGTCAGCATACATGGCTAATTTAATGCAGAAAGATCTTGGTGGGCTGAATATGTAGTCCAGACGCCCACCAGCAGGGCTAACTGGACCATGCTAACAAGCCAAACACCGAGCCCCTGGGAAGTCATTGTGTCTCTCTTTGGGATGTTGTTGTATCGGTTCAGAGGATGCAGTGCCAGGAATTTGCTTCCTCTGGGTCTCTCTTCTATCTGGTGGATAAAACCATTTTTGTGTGTGCGCTAATGATGTTTTTCTTTCCCAACTTGATAGATGGCTCAGTCGTGTTACAGCATGCAGAATCCCTGTGCTAGAAGCAAACAATTCGGGTTGCATAAACCATTCAAAATGAGACTGAAAGACATGAACTGCAAAGACATGCCAACTAACATTTCATCCCAAAAGAAGTGCATCAGTTTCCCAATCTTAAATCATTTTATGAGATACTATGAGCAGTCGGATTGCATTTGCTGTATTGCCTGATAGTGTAGTGAAGCGATCAGGGGAAGTTGGTGAGCATTGGTTTGGTTTTGGTCTAGCTGGTGGATTATACTGTCTAAGAGCAAAATAAAGCTGGCGCAGCTGTTTCAAGAAAGGTTTCCATTTAAATGTCATGTGGTGACATCTATAATATATTTTCCTTAGTGTTCACGTCTTAATAATTATTTTCACAGAAGAAACGTTTTTTTTATTTTTACAAATATAATGAATTATTACGTCAAACATTTTACATAGGTTTTGGGAGTTTTGCGTTACATGACATTTAACAAACTGAACTGTGTGTAAAAATAAAAAAAACCTTTAACATTATCAGTTTGTTATCAAAACCATAGGCTTAAGCTAGCTTCAGACTAACATGCATGTTTGAGCTGTTTTAACTTGAAGCATGTCTTAAAATATGCCAATGCCATTGTTCTGTCTCAAGATGCACACCAGTAATGATTTTTCTTCTCTCTAAGGCACGTTAATAAATGTTACTTAAATGCCCCAATTGAACCAAGGCCTAACCCTGGCTTAATCTAAGCCCTGTCTGTGAAACCAGGCTGAAGTGTGTTAAATATTACATCATTGTCAGTGTTTCCCAGACTGGGTGGATTTGTGCAGTGTTTGAAAGACAAAAGCCTTCCAAAAGCCTTTTTACATGGTCAAATGAGTCACCGGGTGATTCAAATCATTAATGTGGATCTGATTAGATCTGTAGCGCTGTAATGTTGAGAAAACACTTGTTCGAAGTGAAGTGATTTGTGTAAATCCAGTTCAAATGCTGTGGCTCTCTGTTTTCAGATCACATGATTAGTCACATGGTCTGAGCGTGTAACTCCACAAACCTGCGAGAGCTTCTGAAACGATAATACGACTTATGTACCCACATGAAAAAAATACTATAATATATGGTAAAATTACTCTAGTAAATACTATAGTGTTTTTGATCCATACTATAGTTAAGATACTACAGTAAATTAACAAAGTGTAGTAAATACTATAATATGCTGTAGTATCTTTACACTGTAGTATTTACTAGAGTAAGTTTAATGTAATTTTACTATAACATACTATAGTATTTTTTCATGTGGAGAATCAATTAATTGTGAGAATAAAATGATTACAAGTGTTTTAAAATGTAATATAATCTGATTACAAGTACTTAATTTTTTGCACTACATGTAATCAGTTACTACCCAGCACTATATATACACTCACCTAAAGGATTATTAGGAACACCTGTTCAATTTCTCATTAATGCAATTATCTAATCAGCCAATCACACGGCAGTTCTTCAGTGCATTTAGGGGTGTGGTCCTGGTCAAGACAATCTCCTGAACTCCAAACTGAATGTCAGAATCGGAAAGAAAGGCGATTTAAGCCGTTTTGAGCGTGGCATGGTTGTTGGTGCCAGACGGGCCGGTCTGAGTATTTCACAATCTGCTCAGTTACTGGGATTTTCACACACAACCATTTCTAGGGTTTACAAAGAATGGTGTGAAAAGGGAAGAGCATCCAGTCTGCAGCAGTCCTGTGGGAGAAAATGCCTTGTTGATGCTCGAGGTCAGAGGAGAATGGGCCGACTGATTCAAGCTGATAGAAGAGCAACTTTGACTGAAATAACCACTCGTTACAACCGAGGTATGCAGCAAAGCATTTGTGAAGCCACAACACACACAACCTTGAGGCGGATGGGCTACACCAGCAGAAGACCCCACCGGGTACCACTCATCTCCACTACAAATAGGAAAAAGAGGCGACAATTTGCACAAGCTCACCAAAATTGGACAGTTGAAGACTGGAGAAATGTTGCCTGGTCTGATGAGTCTCGATTTCTGTTGAGACATTCAGATGGTAGAGTCAGAATTTGGCGTAAACAGAATGAGAACATGGATCCATCATGCCTTGTTACCACTGTGCAGGCTGGTGGTGGTGGTGTAATGGTGTGGGGGATGTTTTCTTAGCACACTTTAGGACCCTTAGTGCCAATTGGGCATCGTTTAAATGCCACGGCCTACCTGAGCATTGTTTCTGACCATGTCCATCCCTTTATGACCACCATGTGCCCGTCCTCTGATGGCTACTTCCAGCAGGATAATGCACCATGTCACAAAGCTCAAATCATTTCTTGAACATGACAATGAGTTGACTGTACTAAAATGGCCGCCACAGTCACCAGATCTCAACCCAATAGAGCATCTTTGGGATGTGGTGGAACGGGAGCTTCGTGCCCTGGATGTGCATCCCACAAATCTCCATCAACTGCAAGATGCTCTCCTATCAATATGGGCCAACATTTCTAAAGAATGCCTTCAGTACCTTGTTGAATCAATGCCACGTAGAATTAAGGCAGTTCTGAAGGCGAAAGAGAGATAAAAAACACAGTATTAGTGTTTGTTCCTAATCATCCTTTAGGTGAGTGTGTGTGTGTGTGTATATATATAATTTCAAAGATTTAATGACACTAACCTAAGGTAATTCAGCAATATTTTTTTATTTTATCAGAAGTGATCAACCTGGTACCCTAAAACATGACTTTGCCTCCAGGATAAGTGCATAGCACCAGCCAGTGTGTTATAATAACTGGTTCTTTCTGTTATCAAACAGCTAACAGAGGTTATGTGGTGTTGTTCGAGGAAGTATGGGTCAGGACATGCATCTGTCAGCCCATTAAAATGAGTCAACAATTAGCTCGGGCCTCTTCCCGCAAACAGAGCCGGCCTTCCTCCAGTGTTTACATATTTTCATCCAGTCTCTTTCAGAAGTGCCTTGGCAGCGATTCCTTTGGAATCTGACACCAGTTTGTTGGAATTAAATCCCCGTCATGTGGGTGATCACAGACTCCAGGTGTGCCTCTCTCAGAGAGCTGGGCCAGAAAACTGCAAGTTCTTCATCTGAACTCCTGCCTGCAAGATCTCGCACCTCATTTTTTCCAGCATGCATCGTCCAGTTTGGCTATCAGTGCTGAACCCCCTGAAAGGGCCCAAACCCCCCGGGCGCTTCGGATCCGTGCGTTGACATAACTCAAATTAATGCTTCAGATGGTCACTAGGAGGAATCTGCCTAAATGTCCTTTCGTTTGGATAAGGAGGTTTTTCACTCACATGTGTTGCACATCCAAAAGTCTGTATATGAATCTCAGAAAACTGGGCTATTCTTAGGCCTTTGTATATAGTTACTTGACCAAACCTGGCAGATAAGCGCAGACCACCCACGATGGCCCCCACAGCGTGAAAGGACAGAACTGAGCTGGAAATCTTGCCAGACATACCAAAGAATGATTAGGAGTGCAGAAAAGATGTGTGTTTTGGATTATGCTACCTGTTGTTTTAAATAAGTGGTGTTATTAGTGTTATGTTTGAGGAACTGAATTAAATGGCCAGTGAATTGCATTAACAGGCCTGCAGTTGTTTTGTTTATCACTCATGCAATCCCATGTTTAATTTCATAATTTGTCATCAATGTTCAATTGCGTACCACCTTTTTTCTTTTTACAGATGTGAATGAATGTCTCACCGCAAACCCCTGCCAACATCAGTGCTACAATCTGATCGGCTCTTACCTCTGCCAATGTGAAGTGGGATACGAACTGGCTTCAGACTCCGTCTCCTGCCAAGGTTATTTTTTTACACTTTTTAAATCTATATAAGGGTTACATTTTTTATTGCATGCTAGTTTGTTATTTTTTAACCTATTACCAAGGAAAATTATTTCAACTCTTCCCTCAGTGTATGTAAAGCAAATGAGTAAAGTATTCACAGTAATATGCTTACAAACGTCAGACTGACATTCGGTTCATTTAGTTGATGTGATTGCAATGCCTGACAAAAAAAACAAAACATTTACACTGTACTATTGAAGCCAATTAGATCAACACAATCAAACAGTATTTCAAGGCCAATTACGTCAAACAATGTATTTTCCCCCCATTGATATGATATTATATCTTAGGTCCCTGTCATGTGTTTTTCAGACATTGATGAGTGTGATTTCTCAAACTACATGTGCCAGTTCCAGTGTGTGAATCAACCTGGAGGATACAGTTGTGTGTGTCCTGATGGATACCAGGTCCAAGGGTCGCGGATGTGCCAAGGTATATTCCCGTTTGTTTAGTTCAGGGCTCCTGCGGTGGCTCCTGAAGGTGCTCATTGACCTTTTCTACCCTCTTCATAGATATAAACGAGTGTGAAACGGCACACAACTGCAGAGAAGATGAAATGTGCTGGAATTACTACGGAGGATTCCGTTGCTATCCCAGAAACCCCTGCCGTGAGCCATACGTGAAAACAGGCGAAGGGTGTGTCAAATGCCCTAATAAAATCATGCTGTGTTGCAATAAAAAAAAAAGTTTTTCCTTCCTGTTTTTAACTTTTACCTCCCTACCAACAGTCGCTGCCGGTGCCAGTCACCGAGTGTTTGCCGGGGACTGCCGCCTGTCATTGTCTACAAGTACATGAGCATCTTTTCCGATCGCTCAGTGCCTGCGGATATCTTCCAGATTCAAGCTACCAGTGTCTACCCGAATATGGTAAACACTTTCACGATCAAATCCGGCAACGAGGGAGGAGAATTCTACCTGAGGGTAAGACGAGACACTTTCATCAGTGGAAGATTTTTAAACAGTTACCCCAATCCTAAATATGCGATTAAAGCCTTTCATACATAGTTTAAAAAAAGATAGTTTTTTTATTTTAATCTATAGCATTTCTCTGCCAAAACGGTTTTGCGTCAACCCTTTTACGTTTGTAAAAATGTGGGGGTTAAACATGCAAGGTTGAAGATCAATCATTGCAAACACTAATGTGACGATATAACCCATTATAATCAGTGACGCTGTCTACACCGGACACGAGCGGCTCGACAAAAGACGATATAACCCATTATAATCAGTGACGCTGTCTACACCGGACACGGGCGGCGCGACAAAAGACGATATAACCCATTATAATCAGTGACGCTGTCTACACCGGACACGGGCGGCGCGACAAAAGACGATATAACCCATTATAATCAGTGACGCTGTCTACACCGGACACGAGCGGCTCGACAAAAGACGATATAACCCATTATAATCAGTGACGCTGTCTACACCGGACACGGGCGGCGCGACAAAAGACGATATAACCCATTATAATCAGTGACGCTGTCTACACTGGACACGGGCGGCTCGACAAAAGACGATATAACCCATTATAATCAGTGACGCTGTCTACACCGGACACGGGCGGCGCGACAAAAGACGATATAACCCATTATAATCAGTGACGCTGTCTACACCGGACACGAGCGGCTCGACAAAAGACGATATAACCCATTATAATCAGTGACGCTGTCTACACCGGACACGAGCGGCTCGACAAAAGATGATATAACCCATTATAATCAGTGATGCTGTCTACACCGGACACGAGCGGCTCGACAAAAGACGATATAACCCATTATAATCAGTGACGCTGTCTACACCGGACATGAGCGGCTCGACAAAAGACGATATAACCCATTATAATCAGTGACGCTGTCTACACCGGACACGAGCGGCTCGACAAAAGACGATATAACCCATTATAATCAGTGACGCTGTCTACACCGGACATGAGCGGCTCGACAAAAGACGATATAACCCATTATAATCAGTGACGCTGTCTACACCGTACACGAGCGGCTCGACAAAAGATGATATAACCCATTATAATCAGTGACGCTGTCTACACCGGACATGAGCGGCTCGACAAAAGACGATATAACCCATTATAATCAGTGACGCTGTCTACACCAGACACGAGCGGCTCGACAAAAGACGATATAACCCATTATAATCAGTGACGCTGTCTACACCGGACACGAGCGGCTCAACAAAAGACGATATAACCCATTATAATCAGTGACGCTGTCTACACCGGACACGAGCGGCTCGACAAAAGACGATATAACCCATTATAATCAGTGACGCTGTCTACACCGGACACGAGCGGCTCGACAAAAGACGATATAACCCATTATAATCAGTGACGCTGTCTACACCGGACACGAGCGGCGCGACAAAAGACGATATAACCCATTATAATCAGTGACGCTGTCTACACCGGACACGAGCGGCTCAACAAAAGACGATATAACCCATTATAATCAGTGACGCTGTCTACACCGGACACGAGCGGCTCGACAAAAGACGATATAACCCATTATAATCAGTGACGCTGTCTACACCGGACATGAGCGGCTCGACAAAAGACGATATAACCCATTATAATCAGTGACGCTGTCTACACCGGACACGAGCGGCGTGACAAAAGACGATATAACCCATTATAATCAGTGACGCTGTCTACACCGGACACGAGCGGCTCGGCAAAAGACGATATAACCCATTATAATCAGTGACGCTGTCTACACCGGACACGAGCGGCTCGGCAAAAGACGATATAACCCATTATAATCAGTGACGCTGTCTACACCGGACACGAGCGGCTCGACAAAAGATGATATAACCCATTATAATCAGTGACGCTGTCTACACCAGACACGAGCGGCTCGACAAAAGACGATATAACCCATTATAATCAGTGACGCTGTCTACACCGGACACGAGCGGCTCGACAAAAGACGATATAACCCATTATAATCAGTGACGCTGTCTACACCGGACACGAGCGGCTCGACAAAAGATGATATAACCCATTATAATCAGTGACGCTGTCTACACCGGACACGAGCGGCTCGACAAAAGACGATATAACCCATTATAATCAGTGACGCTGTCTACACCGGACACGAGCGGCTCGACAAAAGACGATATAACCCATTATAATCAGTGACGCTGTCTACACCGGACACGAGCGGCTCGGCAAAAGACGATATAACCCATTATAATCAGTGACGCTGTCTACACCGGACACGAGCGGCTCGGCAAAAGACGATATAACCCATTATAATCAGTGACGCTGTCTACACCGGACACGGGCGGCTCGACAAAAGACGATATAACCCATTATAATCAGTGACGCTGTCTACACCGGACACGAGCGGCTCGACAAAAGACGATATAACCCATTATAATCAGTGACGCTGTCTACACCGGACATGAGCGGCTCGACAAAAGACGATATAACCCATTATAATCAGTGACGCTGTCTACACCGGACACGAGCGGCTCGACAAAAGACGATATAACCCATTATAATCAGTGACGCTGTCTACACCAGACACGAGCGGCTCGACAAAAGACGATATAACCCATTATAATCAGTGACGCTGTCTACACCGGACACGAGCGGCTCAACAAAAGACGATATAACCCATTATAATCAGTGACGCTGTCTACACCGGACACGAGCGGCTCGACAAAAGACGATATAACCCATTATAATCAGTGACGCTGTCTACACCGGACACGAGCGGCTCGACAAAAGACGATATAACCCATTATAATCAGTGACGCTGTCTACACCGGACACGAGCGGCGCGACAAAAGACGATATAACCCATTATAATCAGTGACGCTGTCTACACCGGACACGAGCGGCTCAACAAAAGACGATATAACCCATTATAATCAGTGACGCTGTCTACACCGGACACGAGCGGCTCGACAAAAGACGATATAACCCATTATAATCAGTGACGCTGTCTACACCGGACATGAGCGGCTCGACAAAAGACGATATAACCCATTATAATCAGTGACGCTGTCTACACCGGACACGAGCGGCGTGACAAAAGACGATATAACCCATTATAATCAGTGACGCTGTCTACACCGGACACGAGCGGCTCGGCAAAAGACGATATAACCCATTATAATCAGTGACGCTGTCTACACCGGACACGAGCGGCTCGGCAAAAGACGATATAACCCATTATAATCAGTGACGCTGTCTACACCGGACACGAGCGGCTCGACAAAAGACGATATAACCCATTATAATCAGTGACGCTGTCTACACCGGACACGAGCGGCTCGACAAAAGACGATATAACCCATTATAATCAGTGACGCTGTCTACACCGGACACGAGCGGCTCGGCAAAAGACGATATAACCCATTATAATCAGTGACGCTGTCTACACCGGACACGAGCGGCTCGACAAAAGACGATATAACCCATTATAATCAGTGACGCTGTCTACACCGGACACGAGCGGCTCGACAAAAGACGATATAACCCATTATAATCAGTGACGCTGTCTACACCGGACACGAGCGGCTCGACAAAAGACGATATAACCCATTATAATCAGTGACGCTGTCTACACCGGACACGAGCGGCTCGACAAAAGACGATATAACCCATTATAATCAGTGACGCTGTCTACACCGGACACGAGCGGCTCGACAAAAGACGATATAACCCATTATAATCAGTGACGCTGTCTACACCGGACACGAGCGGCTCGACAAAAGACGATATAACCCATTATAATCAGTGACGCTGTCTACACCGGACACGAGCGGCTCGACAAAAGACGATATAACCCATTATAATCAGTGACGCTGTCTACACCGGACACGAGCGGCTCGACAAAAGACGATATAACCCATTATAATCGGTGACGCTGTCTACACCGGACACGAGCGGCTCGACAAAAGACGATATAACCCATTATAATCAGTGACGCTGTCTACACCGGACACGGGCGGCTCGACAAAAGACGATATAACCCATTATAATCGGTGACGCTGTCTACACCGGACACGAGCGGCACGACAAAAGACGATATAACCCATTATAATCAGTGACGCTGTCTACACCGGACACGAGCGGCTCGACAAAAGACGATATAACCCATTATAATCAGTGACGCTGTCTACACCGGACACGAGCGGCTCGACAAAAGACGATATAACCCATTATAATCAGTGACGCTGTCTACACCGGACACGAGCAGCTCGACAAAAGACGATATAACCCATTACAATCAGTGACGCTGTCTACACCGGACACGGGCGGCGCGACAAAAGACGATATAACCCATTACAATCAGTGACGCTGTCTACACCGGACACGAGCGGCGCGACAAAAGACGATATAACCCATTATAATCAGTGACACTGTCTACACCGGACACGAGCGGCGCGACAAAAGACGATATAACCCATTATAATCAGTGACGCTGTCTACACCGGACATGAGCGGCTCCACAAAAGACGATATAACCCATTATAATCAGTGACGCTGTCTACACCGGACATGAGCGGCTCCACAAAAGACGATATAACCCATTATAATCAGTGACGCTGTCTACACCGGACATGAGCGGCTCCACAAAAGACGATATAACCCATTATAATCAGTGACGCTGTCTACACCGGACATGAGCGGCTCCACAAAAGACGATATAACCCATTATAATCAGTGACGCTGTCTACACCGGACACGAGCGGCTCGACAAAAGACGATATAACCCATTATAATCAGTGATGCTGTCTACACCGGACACGAGCGGCGTGACAAAAGACGATATAACCCATTATAATCAGTGACGCTGTCTACACCGGACACGAGCGGCTCGACAAAAGACGATATAACCCATTATAATCAGTGACGCTGTCTACACCGGACACGAGCGGCTCCACAAAAGACGATATAACCCATTATAATCAGTGACGCTGTCTACACCGGACACGAGCGGCTCCACAAAAGACGATATAACCCATTATAATCAGTGATGCTGTCTACACCGGACAGGAGCGGCTCAACAAAAGACGATATAACCCATTATAATCAGTGACGCTGTCTACACCGGACACGAGCGGCGTGACAAAAGACGATATAACCCATTATAATCGGTGACGCTGTCTACACCGGACACGAGCGGCGTGACAAAAGACGATATAACCCATTATAATCAGTGACGCTGTCTACACCGGACACGAGCGGCTCGACAAAAGACGATATAACCCATTATAATCGGTGACGCTGTCTACACCGGACACGAGCAGCTCGACAAAAGACGATATAACCCATTATAATCGGTGACGCTGTCTACACCGGACACGAGCGGCTCGACAAAAGACGATATAACCCATTATAATCAGTGACGCTGTCTACACCGGACACGAGCGGCGCGACAAAAGATGATATAACCCATTATAATCAGTGACGCTGTCTACACCGGACACGAGCGGCGTGACAAAAGATGATATAACCCATTATAATCAGTGACGCTGTCTACACCGGACACGAGCGGCGCGACAAAAGATGATATAACCCATTATAATCGGTGACGCTGTCTACACCGGACACGAGCGGCTCGACAAAAGACGATATAACCCATTATAATCAGTGACGCTGTCTACACCGGACACGAGAGGCGCGACAAAAGATGATATAACCCATTATAATCAGTGACGCTGTCTACACCGGACACGAGCGGCGTGACAAAAGACGATATAACCCATTATAATCAGTGACGCTGTCTACACCGGACACGAGCGGCGTGACAAAAGACGATATAACCCATTATAATCAGTGACGCTGTCTACACCGGACACGAGCGGCTCGACAAAAGACGATATAACCCATTATAATCAGTGACGCTGTCTACACCGGACACGGGCGGCTCGACAAAAGACGATATAACCCATTATAATTGGTGACGCTGTCTACACCGGACACGAGCAGCTCGACAAAAGACGATATAACCCATTATAATCGGTGACGCTGTCTACACCGGACACGAGCGGCTCGACAAAAGACGATATAACCCATTATAATCAGTGACGCTGTCTACACCGGACACGAGAGGCGCGACAAAAGATGATATAACCCATTATAATCGGTGACGCTGTCTACACCGGACACGAGCGGCTCGACAAAAGACGATATAACCCATTATAATCAGTGACGCTGTCTACACCAGACACGAGCGGCGTGACAAAAGACGATATAACCCATTATAATCAGTGACGCTGTCTACACCGGACACGAGCGGCTCGACAAAAGACGATATAACCCATTATAATCAGTGACGCTGTCTACACCGGACACGAGCGGCTCGACAAAAGACGATATAACCCATTATAATCAGTGACGCTGTCTACACCGGACACGAGCGGCTCGACAAATGACGATATAACCCATTATAATCAGTGACGCTGTCTACACCGGACACGAGCGGCTCGACAAAAGACGATATAACCCATTATAATCAGTGACGCTGTCTACACCGGACACGAGCGGCTCGACAAAAGACGATATAACCCATTATAATCAGTGACGCTGTCTACACCGGACACGAGCGGCGTGACAAAAGACGATATAACCCATTATAATCAGTGACGCTGTCTACACCGGACACGGGCGGCTCGACAAAAGACGATATAACCCATTATAATCAGTGACGCTGTCTACACCGGACACGAGCGGCTCGACAAAAGACGATATAACCCATTATAATCAGTGATGCTGTCTACACCGGACACGGGCGGCTCGACAAAAGACGATATAACCCATTATAATCAGTGACGCTGTCTACACCGGACACGAGCGGCGCGACAAAAGACGATATAACCCATTATAATCAGTGACACTGTCTACACCGGACACGAGCGGCTCGACAAAAGACGATATAACCCATTATAATCAGTGACACTGTCTACACCGGACACGAGCGGCTCGACAAAAGACGATATAACCCATTATAATCAGTGACGCTGTCTACACCGGACATGAGCGGCTCGACAAAAGACGATATAACCCATTATAATCAGTGACGCTGTCTACACCGGACATGAGCGGCTCCACAAAAGACGATATAACCCATTATAATCAGTGACGCTGTCTACACCGGACACGAGCGGCTCGACAAATGACGATATAACCCATTATAATCAGTGACGCTGTCTACACCGGACACGAGCGGCGTGACAAAAGACGATATAACCCATTATAATCAGTGACGCTGTCTACACCGGACACGAGCGGCGTGACAAAAGACGATATAACCCATTATAATCAGTGACGCTGTCTACACCGGACACGAGCGGCTCCACAAAAGACGATATAACCCATTATAATCAGTGACGCTGTCTACACCGGACACGAGCGGCTCGACAAAAGACGATATAACCCATTATAATCAGTGACGCTGTCTACACCGGACACGAGCGGCTCGACAAAAGACGATATAACCCATTATAATCAGTGACGCTGTCTACACCGGACACGGGCGGCTCGACAAAAGACGATATAACCCATTATAATCAGTGACGCTGTCTACACCGGACACGAGCGGCTCGACAAAAGACGATATAACCCATTATAATCAGTGACGCTGTCTACACCGGACACGAGCGGCTCAACAAAACACGATATAACCCATTACAATCAGTGACGATGTCTACACCGGACACGAGCGGCTCGACAAAAGACGATATAACCCATTATAATCAGTGACGCTGTCTACACCGGACACGAGCGGCTCGACAAAAGACGATATAACCCATTATAATCAGTGACGCTGTCTACACCGGACACGAGCGGCTCGGCAAAAGACGATATAACCCATTATAATCAGTGACGCTGTCTACACCGGACACGAGCGGCTCAACAAAAGACGATATAACCCATTATAATCAGTGACGCTGTCTACACCGGACACGAGCGGCTCGACAAAAGACGATATAACCCATTATAATCAGTGACGCTGTCTACACCGGACACGAGCGGCGCGACAAAAGACGATATAACCCATTATAATCAGTGACGCTGTCTACACCGGACACGAGCGGCTCGACAAAAGACGATATAACCCATTATAATCAGTGACGCTGTCTACACCGGACACGAGCGGCGCGACAAAAGACGATATAACCCATTATAATCAGTGACGCTGTCTACACCGGACACGAGCGGCTCGACAAAAGACGATATAACCCATTATAATCAGTGACGCTGTCTACACCGGACACGAGCGGCTCGACAAAAGACGATATAACCCATTATAATCAGTGACGCTGTCTACACCGGACACGAGCGGCTCGACAAAAGACGATATAACCCATTATAATCAGTGACGCTGTCTACACCGGACACGAGCGGCTCGACAAAAGACGATATAACCCATTATAATCAGTGACGCTGTCTACACCGGACACGAGCGGCTCGACAAAAGACGATATAACCCATTATAATCAGTGACGCTGTCTACACCGGACACGAGCGGCGCGACAAAAGATGATATAACCCATTATAATCAGTGACGCTGTCTACACCGGACACGAGCGGCTCGACAAAAGACGATATAACCCATTATAATCAGTGACGCTGTCTACACCGGACACGAGCGGCTCGACAAAAGACGATATAACCCATTATAATCAGTGACGCTGTCTACACCGGACACGAGCGGCTCGACAAAAGACGATATAACCCATTATAATCAGTGACGCTGTCTACACCGGACACGAGCGGCTCGACAAAAGACGATATAACCCATTATAATCAGTGACGCTGTCTACACCGGACACGAGCGGCGCGACAAAAGATGATATAACCCATTATAATCAGTGACGCTGTCTACACCGGACACGAGCGGCTCGACAAAAGACGATATAACCCATTATAATCAGTGACGCTGTCTACACCGGACACGAGCGGCTCGACAAAAGACGATATAACCCATTATAATCAGTGACGCTGTCTACACCGGACACGAGCGGCTCGACAAAAGACGATATAACCCATTATAATCAGTGACGCTGTCTACACCGGACACGAGCGGCTCGACAAAAGATGATATAACCCATTATAATCAGTGACGCTGTCTACACCAGACACGAGCGGCTCGACAAAAGACGATATAACCCATTATAATCAGTGACGCTGTCTACACCGGACACGAGCGGCTCGACAAAAGACGATATAACCCATTATAATCAGTGACGCTGTCTACACTGGACACGAGCGGCTCGACAAAAGATGATATAACCCATTATAATCAGTGACGCTGTCTACACCGGACACGAGCGGCTCGACAAAAGACGATATAACCCATTATAATCAGTGACGCTGTCTACACCGGACACGAGCGGCTCGACAAAAGACGATATAACCCATTATAATCAGTGACGCTGTCTACACCGGACACGAGCGGCTCGACAAAAGACGATATAACCCATTATAATCAGTGACGCTGTCTACACCGGACACGAGCGGCGCGACAAAAGACGATATAACCCATTATAATCAGTGATATAATAGTGATGCTGTCTTACACTGGATGTGGCGTGACATGACAAATCCCGACAGTAAACTGAAGCCTTGTTCTATTTATGACGTTCTGACAGGATAGACAAATGCTTTGCAGCGGTTGCTTTGTCGCGTCCAGTTATGGCAGCTTCTAGCTGTTGCGGCGGTCAAGGTCTGATAACGGCTTGCACAACAACATATTACTTACAGTCAGCATCATTGTTCTTTTTGCAGAGAATGTTTTTCTGTATACAAAAAGAAAAGAAAAGATTACTGTTATTTTTCCATAACCGTCTTTAACAATTAGAGTTGACAGCATAACTTTAAACAAAGACTGTATTGAGATACTTACCTCACTTTGATCCCACAGCATTTCTCTTCCAAAACCAGTTTAGTGCCAACCGTTGCATTTAAAATGTGTTCAAGTTGAAAGTTACAGGGTTGAAAAGGTCTATTGATGCCCCTTTTTTCTTTGTAAAAGACTGACTGCTATTATTTTACATAACTGTTGAACAATTGAGCTTGACAATATACTGTAACTGTAAACATAAAAATTTATAGAGACTCACCTCTGTTTGAAATCATTACGTTCCTTTTCCCAAACATGTTTAGCACCAATCATGTTACATTTAAACTGGGGTTCAGTGTTACAGGGTTAAAGATCAGAGCAAAAGCATCTAATAAATGCCTTAGCACTGCACAACATTACTATTGGTCTTTGTGCCAAATCTTTTTTTGCAAAAATAAAATAAAAACAAAGTTGAACAATTAGGGTTGACAACATTTCAGTAAACAATACTGATGAAGACTGTATGAGATACTTACCTTATTTTGATCCAATCCTTTCCCAAAACCAATTTAATGCCAACCGTGTTACATTTAAAATGTTTGGGGGTTGAAGATCTAATAACCAACATTAACTAACACGGCAAAACACTCTGCCGTTTTTGACAAGATTTTATTCTGTAATAACAGATCACTGTTATTTTCTCATAACAGAGTTGAACAATAATTGGGGTTGATGACGTAACTGTTATCATTAAAAAATAACAGTGACTGTAAGAGACACTTATCTCACTTTGAACCCATGACATCCCAAAACAGATTTAGTGCTAATCCTGGTACATTTCAAATGTTGTATTATTGAATGTTACAGGGTTGACGATCAGTGCAACAAGACCTTATCTAGAACTGCACGTCATCAGATTATTTACAGTCAGCACTTACAGTTTTTTGTTGCCAAGAACAATATTCTTTCTGACAAAAATCACGAGTTGAGCGATGTACCTCTAAACACAATACAAATGAAGACCAACCCTGTTATAGTCAGAATAAAATGAGATTTGCTTGTGGTGTAGTCTCTCTAGTGGTTGTGTTTGTCTTTGTCTTTCAGCGCTCCAGTAATGTAAGTGCCATGTTGGTTATGACCAAACCTTTGACCGGACCCAGAGAGCATGTTGTGGATCTGGAGATGGTCACCCAGAGTAATGCCTTGAGCTACCGCTCCAGCTCACTGCTGAGGCTCACCATTGTAGTGGGTCCATACCCTTTCTAAATTATCAAGTTCGACTGAATCAGCACCTTGGTTTTATGTTTGTACTGCAGCTTACTATGTTTAAAATGTTCAACTCAGCATGGTCACCTGGTCTAGATCAGTGGTTCATAACAGGTGGATCACAACCCAAAATGGATCAAGACGGAAACCAATTCTAAATGAGTTCATATTTGAATGTTTCTCTTTATACGACAAATCTTTTGTATAATACATTCCTTGGTACTGTATTGAGTCACCAATTAATGTCCAATGTAGACCTGAAGCAAAACCAGCTGAGAACCGCTGGTCTAGATAGTTGCATATTTACTAGGTTTCAAACAGGAATGGGTTCGCTAATCATAAAAAGTAGGCTGTCTGGTTTATTGAAGTTTTCAAGTCAGTTGTACTTTGAAAAATGAAAGACAAGGTCTAAGAGGGTGACATGAAGACCCAGAATTATCTGAAAAACAACACAGCTGGATAACAGAGGAAGACAGTTGCTCAAGTTTCATTCTGAAAAGCACTTATAGGTTATTCTTTGTCTCTCTCGGGGTTTGCGAGAGTCTGCTGCATGGATCCATGTCAGTCTTTTAACAGAATAGTTCACCCAAAAATGAGACGTCTGTCATCATTTACTCACTGTTTGACTTTCTTTCTTCTGTCGAACACCTGAGGTGAAGTTTAGTTGTTTCCATAAAATATAAACGTCAATGGATGTTTCAACGCAAACAATTACAAAGCACACCGTAAAAGCAGTCCACACAACTCTTCAACTATAGTCTTCTGAAAAGACCAAAATGTAAGTTATACACCGAAATTATTCCCTCCACCACAGCTCACACATCTGCATATTCAAATCAGTGTCGCAATTCCTTACGACACATGCAGCATCCACCAATCAGAGAGCTTCCCGAATCTCAATTGATTTGTTGATTGGATATGATTAAGAATATTTTGCTCAAATACCCGAGCTAATTGGTCCTATTTTAACGATCTTAGCACATGCGCATGTCCGAAACCACTTTTGCTAGTTTAACGACAGAAAAAACACTCGGCTCATGGTCTAAAAGGGTCGTCCCTCGTCTCTTAATGAGTCATGGGTGTGTTTGGGGCATAACGAGCAATAAACCAATCAGAGTCTCATCTGACCATGAGCGGATTCGCCATTTACATGAGGAGAGCCCGAACGCTTCTCCAGAGAAGAATCCTTTTATTTTTAATATTTGGTACGTCGCACCTGGCGCCAGGTGTGTGATAGCGCCCAGAGACTTAGAAAGTGCAAGACATTTGTTCTTCTTTTATTGTGCTTTTTGTTGCCATTCACATTCACCGTTACTGTATGGAAAAGAGCAGCGTGAACATTTGACTAAACTTCTCCTTTTGTGCTCCTCAGAAGAAAGTAAATCATATAGTTTGCAACGCAAAGTTTTCATTTTTAAACGAATTAACCTTTTATCAATAAATCAAAGCTTTAGCTACATTTCTTGTACATGGAATATGTAGAAACAGAATGCAATTATCAAAAAGTGCTTCTAGATTTGACTTTAGCAGAGGGAGAGTGTTTTATAGGTGGAAACAGAACTGCATATTGTTAGGTGGAACAGTTTGTGTCGTAATCTAATGGCATCCTTAGCTAATGGAAATCTCTGAATGTGTCCTCCGCCTTGCAAATACTGCAGAAATGACCTCCTATCCTATGAGAATAAGGCAATAATGTTTTGGAAACAGAAGTGATGTTTTCAGGAAATTGCTGGCAAGGCTTTTGGGTCGCATAAGCAATGGAACTGTTGCCTAACATGTCTGTATGGTTGCCAGAGCAGCGTTTGATCTTCTGCAGTGTTTCGTGTCGATGGTCTGTGACAAACGCTGTTTCTTAAGCCCTTGCGTCACACCGCACCCCCAGAGACGCCACTGCGCTGGTGGGTGAGGCCGCAATGGGTCGGCACCACCACGCTGGACCAAATTATTTTGGCAAACAATCTCTATGTTGGCTGCATCTTAGTATTGTGATATAATATGGATGCTTGCGAATCAAAAATGCTTTCGATCAAACACTTTGATTCATGCATGGTGAATCCTCCCTGTTTTTCTCTTATTGAGATCACTTTTGCTTGTCTCTAAATTGATGTGGGACCAGTTGTATCTGCTTAGTGAGGACAACAATGGTCTTTGTGTTTGTTTAACAAACTTAAATTGGATTTGCACCTATTGTTTCAAATGTTTCTGTCAGCTCTCAAGTTGCACTTTTTTAAAAAACTCATTCTTAGCCTTTGTGCCATTTATTCGGCTGTAAAGTTTTTGGAAATAAAAATAAATTCAGTAACAATCGTGTCATTTTCATTTCTTTGCTTCGTTTGCAAATCTATATATCTGTATCAAAACAAACATAGCACCAGAAAGAAAAACGCTCTTGTTGAGAAGCCTTCTGCTAGGATTGCATAACATGCATGGGTCAGTTTGGTATATTACTGGAACAGTTTAAGAGGACCACCAAGATTCATCCGCAGTTATTACCTCCTGCGGTTGCAGATGGGAATATATAACTATGTGATGTTGTCATGACAATAGCTGAGCATTTCCTGTAAGAATATTTACACACTGACAGCACACACACTCACAGAAAGCATTCAAGTCATATGCAAACTGCATGTCTTTGTTTAAATGTCAATGTATAAAAAAGAAACGTGGGTGTACACAAAATATCTGTGGAGAAATATAAGACAAATCTTTGAAGTAGAATAATAAGTCATTGTCTTGATGGCAACGTATTGCTTTTGAATAATGGGAATATATAATTTGGTGGTTTTAAGTGAAAAACATGAGGTTTGGTGGGTTATAACCTTGATGTTTGCTTTACTACTTTACTAATATTGAATTATTGGTGTTGCTCACATGGTAATATTAAAAAAGATGTTCTTATTTTAAACTGTTTGCAACCACTGTTTGTCAGAGCGAAACGGTGCAAACACGGTCTCAAATGGGAAATTAAAAGTGTAAATGTATTTTTTTTGTTTTGTTTAGTTGTAAGCAGATGACATGTATGAGACGCCAGAAGGCTGAGTTTAGTGTGACTTTAACCATTAGTTAATGTAATAGCTTCATCTGCTGGTTATAGGGAGTATCGCACCATTTCCACATCTCTCAGAGATGAAATTCACCTCAGTGTGGACTGACATTAAACTCAGCAGTCAATCTCACAAAGTGGTTTTTGTTTATAAAAGACCGTAGGTACATTTGATTTACCTCATCGCACATTTCCCGCCAGAACTGGTGCATTTTGTAGGTAATATATTAATGTTCAGGTCGAAGCTAGTTCGCTGTGTGTGACGTATGCCATTTCTGTCGGCTAAATCAGATTTGAACCAATCGCGAAGGCGGAGAGGTTTGCGTAACCAATCGCAGCGCAGCACTGTGACTCACCATACATGGACAGCCATCGCCATATAAGGAGACATCGCCTCGCTTTATATGGAGGAAAGTAGATCTTTGGCCGAACGTCCTCGTGTGTTAAAAACCCTAAATAAGCCCGAAATCAGCCTTTACACACTCCCACAAAACATTTAACTACACATACAACCAAAATACCGTCATGTACGCGTTCAACGCGACATATTAAGCGCGATATTGACGTTAATATTTGGAACTAGTTCTGTTTGCGGAGGTGCATTGCACGGCCGCGATGCGACGTTTCCAAATGTGGCAAGCGCAAGTTCAGTTAAGGTTTGATTGATGGACTGTAGGCGGAAACTATATGTTGTAAACTTTGTACGATGGTCGTAAAGGGCTAGTTCTGGAGGTTTATTTGTGTAGTTTACGCGCCAGTTAAATCGCGACTTTCATAGATAAATTAATCTCCAGATAGCGCGTCTCGTCCGAGTTGTGTGTTGAGTTGAGCTAATGTTTCTTAGCCTAGCATATGTGGGGTAAGTTCGGTGTCGACTGAAGCGATCTGCGATCTGGTCGGATCGCGCACGTTACGCGGAGCGCAGACCGCAGGAGCGCCACTATAGCCGGTCAGTGTGCCGCGATGCTCGGGGGAAACGCGGCCGCCAGAGGGGCCGGACGCTCGGGGAACGGCGCGGGCTTGACCCATCTACAGGTGGGCAGCACATCTGGGGCTCTGGGGGCGGTGAACTCCGTCATAAACCTGCCCGACGGCGGCAGATACGACGACAGGCCGTCGGTCGAGGCTGTGCTGAGCGGCTCGGACGGAGACTCGGACTCCGGGGACGATGAGGAGAGCTCCGTGCTGGACCGGAGAGGGGTGAAGCGGGAGAGGAGCGAGATGGAGGTCGGGGGGTCCTCCGGCTCTAACGCCGCACTGTCAGTGGGCTATGGAGGAGTTTCCAGCGGGGTGGCTGGGGCGAAACCCGGCAAGAAAACACGAGGACGGGTGAAAATTAAGATGGAGTTTATTGACAACAAGCTGAGGAGATACACGACCTTCAGCAAGAGAAAGACTGGCATAATGAAGAAGGTAACTACTAAGTTAGTGCTAAACCATATTGGCACTACAACTACTACTAGAGCTGTTATATACCGACACAAGTATTAGACACTACTAGTACTAATATCACTACACTGATGATAATGCTGTAGAAATACTAGGATTATTTTTGCTAGTGCTATATCAAGTTTCTGATAATAGTACCATACTATGTTTACAAGTATTGTATTTCTCAGATTTACCATGCTAGCATCAGTAAATTGCTATTGGCGTTTTTGCAATTTATTGACCCTAGTAAAGTGTCCATGTCGTGTACTATTATACAGATAGTTTTGTACTAGTGCTTTTTTCGCTCATTGATGGAGCTATTGAACCATACTAGTATCGTACGATTATTGCTGTAAATTTGATTTACTATGCCTAGTACTGTACCAGTCATACTACAATTGTACTTTTACTAACTTTATATCGACATATACAGTGGCATTATACTCATTCTATGCTCTTACTAGTACCAGGGGTGCCATGAAGAGTTTTAAGGGCGTAAGCACGACAGCATTTTGGGCCCCCTTCTTCCAAAAGATGAATGTTTTTAGTGTCTTTTAACATTTTATAAGAAATTGAAATAAGTTAGCATTAATATTATTTAAAGTAATGAACATTTGAGTCCCCCCCCCCCCCCCAAAAAAAAAAAAAAGAGATTTTAACGCATTGACACATCCGATCACACTGGTGTGATTACTGTTACAGTAAATGAGCGCGATGCTTATCTGTCTGCGTGGCTACAAGGAAAGAAATCTTTCTAAAATAAGTTCCCTCAAAAAACTCACGCTGGGGGACGTGACTATATTATAGAGCCCCTTGAGTATAACTGATTGGCCTTCCTCCAGCCCCACAACCAAATACAGGAACAATGATTCAATGTTTCTCTGAAGAATAAGGTTAGGTTTTTCAGTTGGGGTTTTGCACCGCTGCACTACAGACTTCTTAGATTAGTGATCAACAATCATCTCTAACATTTTTTTTTTGCCTATTCTGATTTGTAAGGACCCAATTCGTAAGAAACTCCATCTAGCCTTTTAATGACCACGTTTACATGGACGTCAATACTCCGATATTAATCTGATTAAGACGATACTGGTTAAGAGGCTACCATGAAGACAGCGATTTCTAATTACCTTAATCTGATTAAAGTCATAATCAAACTAAACATAAATCAGATTAAGACATGTGGCGTATGCCTATTTTAGTCACATTATCGGAGAGCATGACAGACATGTACACACCTTAATCTAACTATTAATGTCGTGTCGGAGATTTCGCCGCATTTTGTGACAGGACACTTAACGTTACGCACACCAGGGGAGTGCAGAGGGGAGGCTTTGGGGGTTCGAGCCTCTGCCCTTTTAGAAAATATATCAAAAGTGCCCCTTTCAACAATCATTGATAATATTGTGGCCAATAAAACAGAATTGGAATTATACTTAATATAACAACGTGTACAAACCAGTAACAAATGGTGGAAAAGTCGCGTTTATCTTTTACGGATCTGTCAGTCTGAAAAGTCGTTGCCATAACGCGGTGCTATGGGCGGTGTGTGTTTTACTTGACTGTTCATTGTGAACACTGCGTCCTCTCTCTATATTTTTATTTTTGTTGTAATTATTATGCTCATTGTAAAAGTAAAATACAATACGTTTGTATTTGTAATCGCGAAGCAGATGTGTCATTCAGTGAACGCCTGTGGCTCGACGGCAGGAAAAACAATCCAAAGAGTCACGATTTTTAAACCTTTTTCATCATTAATCAAAGCTATTATTCTAAATGTAGGCTGTCAATAAGGAGGAAAGAGGGGCAGTGTCTCTTCAAAAAAAACAACAGAAAGAGACAATACATTACAAAAATAAATTAACGTAAATGTATATAAAACATTATAAAAACGAGCGACACCCGCAGGTGAAGTTAGCGGGTTTACTGAGCCCATAAAATTAACACACCTGCCAAAGTCACGCTCTGATTGGATGTTGGAGGACGTAGCGTGGCATGGGGACGTAATGACGTGCCATAATCGATCTATGTTCTAGCACATGTAAAACGGGAACATGAACGGAGTACTCTAAAAGCAACTCATGTAAACACCTTAATCAGAATATTGTCTTATTCAGAATAAGGTCAATAATTAGATTACTGCTGTCAGTGTCTTTATCCCTAATTTTATGGTTTGGTGATTCGGGCCCTTATGTCTGGCATACCCACCTCCATAATGGCACCCCGCACTAGAACCAGCCTTTATTTGTGCCGTAAAACTATACATTAAACTAAATACTAGTGTTCATACAATTACTACACCATTGGTGTTATATCTTAACAAGTACTATACCAATACTTCTTAACATGCTTGTACTATTGCTTTACTTACAGTAGTACTATAACACTACTATTTCAGTTTTCCACTATATACAACTGTTAGTACTTTATCAAAATGTTAATGCACCACACCGTTATTGGTGCTATTTACCGGTGTTAGTCCTGTACCATTGCTAGTGCTGTACTAAAATCATTACTATTATGTTGAGCTTTGTTGAGAACCAAGTTATACCGCTAATCTTGCGTTAGTCCTGTACTCATACTAGTACTTTACAGCTATTCGTAGAATACAACTACACTTAAGGCTGCACAATTAATCGAATTTCTAATCGCCATTACGGATGCCACGGTTATGTAATCGCTCAAAGCCGCGATTACAAAAAAAAATTCCACATATTATTCTGCTTGCATGTTATGTTGTGAGAGGCTAATCTCGACTACTTAAATCATATTTTTATTATATTTTTATCGTGATAACGATATCTGCTCCTCTCGTTTGATTTTAAATAATCGTCACGATATTGGCCCGCTCGTTATTTATCCTTAAACCGTGTTTTTTCTTTGGGATTTGCGTTATCTTTCATCGGTAACGAGCCTCCACTCGCAGTCATGCTTGTGGTTGCCAGATGCAGAGAGCTTAAATCCGCCAAATAGAGCTTTTCCCTTAAGGATATACTTTCTTCCCTGTGTTTCACTTAATCTGTGCAATCTGGCAACTCTGTGCACGCGCTCCCTCTAAATGCAGAAGGAGTGCTGATGATCTGAAAACTAACGCTGGAGTTTAGCGCGCTCCACAAAATGATCGTGATTATCAGTTTAACCGTTATCGTGCGCTCTAGACCAAAGTATGAACAAGGCTTAACCCAGCACAATAGGACTACCAGTGACGAAAGTGTACGCTGCCTTGTATAATACACGGGAAATAGCACCCGCTGTTTTTAGGAAGCCTATAGGAACTAACTAACCTGGAAAACAGGGAGAGATGGACAATCCAACGCATCTTAAATGAGACTAACTGCTCCGCTAGTCGCATCGGACATCAACCACACGGCAAACGCTAGCACTTTTTCATATAATGTCTACTTTTTTTATTACCATAGCTTATTAGACTGTTAAAGAGAGCATAAGCTAATGAAGACGGAGAATGTGCTCAGACTCAGTACCGTCAAAATAAGTCACAATAACGCGCCCTTACATCACTTCAGGGTTCCTCCTGGCGGTGCGAATGCTACCAGGAAAACCACCAGTTTTTATATTTTAATTTTTTTAGTATGTAGTTGCTTCAGACAATGTAAACTGTGATAATCATTTTTAATAATCACAATGGAGTCTTCTCACAGACTGTGATGACGCGTTTTAAGTCATTTTAAAAAAATGTTATGTACATTTATAACACAAATAGTTTATTATTTGCTTTTGCTTAAAATTACTTAAAAAAAAAAAACAACTTTATCGCTGCTGTGAAGGTGTTTCTCAAACCGCCTCTATGGGAGTGATTGTAATAAATGACAGTTTTCTCTCTTTTCACTGCTGTTATTAATCACGCTCTTAATCTTCCCCTCTTTGTGAAGGTTGTGAAATCATTATTGTTGTGTTTTTCTTTTGCTATTTAGGAAAAAGGGACACAAAAAATGATATATATATTGAATGTATTCGCCGATATAAACGTTAACCCAACTATGACGACTCCCGCTCTGAGAAACCCGGAATTATGAAAAGGGTCTTTTACAATTTTAAGGGAATAATCGACAATTATTAATTTTATTGTGCAGCCCTACTGCACTTAAACTAGTGCTCTGCCAATACTAGAGTCACACCGCTGTGTTAATACTACACCAACACTGGTGTTAAAGTATACGGCCCCACTTTATATTAGGTGGCCTTAAGCACTATATACATCAAAAAATAAGTACAATGTACTTACTGTGTTCAAATTGTATTGCAAAGCACTTTTGCTGATATTGAGGTGGATACGGGTAGAGTTAGGGACAGGTGTGGTGGGTAGGGTTAGGTGTAAGGAAAGTGCCAACTGTGTAATTACAAATGTAATTAATTACAGACATAATTACATGCAGGTATTTTTAAAAATGAAAGTACAATGTAAAAACATGTATGTACACAATAAGTGCATTGTATCAAATGATTAACTACAATGTTAGTACAGTAGTTAAGGCCACCTGATATAAAGTGGGTCCAATTATACCATTACAAGTACTTTGCCAATACTACTTAACATGCTAGGACTGTTTCCTGCTTTACAAGTGCTCGTTCTACAGCTCTATTCTGATAATGGTTTAACGCCACCGCCGACACACCCTCCTCTCTTACTTTCTAAAGTCTTCGTGTCTGAGCTGAAAGTGGTTTCCACATCTGTTCTGACTCATTTGTCATTGCCCCCTCAATTGTCATTCATTCCTGTCTCCGCAGAAATAGCCCAGATGACTGATCAGGTTACCACTGCGCTAGACATTGGTAATACATTTGCACATCTTGAGAACTGGCCTAGTTGCAGAAGAAGGCACTGAGGGTGTAATGCCATGGCTGACCTCAGGAACATGTGACGGGGTTCTCTAGTAACCGACTTGTTAATTGCCCTTCTTGCCAGTTGTTTTATCTCTTTTGCTTGGGCTGCTGTCATCACCTCGCGTCCTTCTTTTCATTGCAACCACAAGATTCACGATTCAAGCGGCGTTGCGTCACTTAAGCACAGTGGAGTTTTATTGGAGCATAAGCTTGATGTCTTCAATCTCAATGAGCGTTAGGGTTAGAAAACACGAGTTTGCCAGTGCTCATCAATTAGTGTAGTTTACTAGTGCAAGTCAATGAGTCCATTAAGTGTTTGTTGGCTGTTCTCAATGGGAAATTGCCCAAGCAGCATTGCTCCGAGTCATCCCGTGCATTCACCTTTACTGTTATCTTGCTTTCTTCTCAATTTCCAGGCTTACGAACTGTCCACCTTAACTGGGACGCAAGTTTTGCTCTTGGTTGCCAGTGAGACGGGCCACGTCTACACGTTTGCCACGCGGAAACTTCAGCCCATGATCACCAGTGAGACGGGTAAAGCCCTCATCCAGACCTGCCTGAACTCTCCTGATTCTCCTCCGCGTACGGACCCCTCGTCGGACCAGCGGATGAGTGCCACGGGGTTCGAGGAGACAGACCTCACCTACCAGGTCTCCGAGGCGGATGGCCTCACTGAGCCAAAGGTACATGTGTTCTTCTTTCTCAGCTAGTCAGTGAGGTGTGTAGCTAATCGACTAAGTGGTCAAAGGTCACTTTTGTAAAATTACTCTTGTTTTAGGATGCTGTTCACAAGACAGACCCAGGGCTGTATTCACAAAACATCTTAAAGGCCATCTTTCAATTTAATTTTATAACTAATTTTATACAGAATATTGTATGAAAATGTCAATTTAAAAAGACATACATAAGAATACATATGTTTTACAACACCCACGCGCAGAAATTAAGCAAAAAAAGTGCCTGTTCTAAGCTACGCTCCAAAAACCCGCCTTTTCCCAGAGAACGCGTCATATGACGCAACAACAGGCAAACATAGGCGCTGCAGCGTTGGCTCTCATTGTGGGTTTACCTAGTCTGAGAGGTGGAAACAAAAAATAGAGGTTGTCGTTATCGTAATTATAGTTATAGTAGGTTTGAGTCGTCACAATGGTGAATTCTGTTGTCACAATGGTGAATCAATAAAAGATTGTTGTTACAATGACTGTATTTACATGAACAGCATATTCCCGTCCTAGCCGAAAGACTAACTGCTTTCATACACGTACTCTACAGTACATGTGAGCTCATTTACATTACGTCCGTCGGAAATAAGAATAAAATAAGAGGTGAGTAGTATAACAGCCGACTAAGCTCGGCATTCCAGCTGTCCGGTTATGTTGTTCAGATATACGGCCCAAACGCTTGACATCTGCAGAAGCAGAACATGCGGAGCGGACACCTAGGTCTAAAAGCAGTTAATGATTAAACATCAGCTAGCAATTTCTACAAAATTTCACGATAAACTATGTTGTGTAGAAATGCACAGAATGTCTCTCCCTATCTGACCGTCACATGTGTAAGCTATAGCCTACATCCTACAACATTCATTTAAAATCTGGGATCTAAATTAATTATTTTAAGACACATATTGCTGGCATAGATGGTGACAATCTACATGGATGCTTGAAAAACAACAACGTCGACAACAATATTGCTAAATATGATTTATTAAAGATACTGCAATGTGATAAACATGGAGACAACGTTAGCCACAATTAGCTATAACGTTACCCTGTGGTCACTCACCAAAGCCCCTTTCACACTGCACGTCGGGCCCGCAATATTCCCAGGACATTGCCGGGTCGCCTTCTGTGTGAAAGCAACCACGTCGTGGAATTAATTACCGAATTGAACCCGGGTCGGAGACCTAGTAACATTGTGGGGTTCGACCCGGGACTAGCGCTGTGTGAACAAAAGCCAAAACTAATGCCGCAGCGTGTACGTAGTTATCCCACAACGCTATCTCTCTCCTCTGGCCATTTCCCCTTCCCCTTAACTCTCGCTGACCCCTCTCACGCCTAGGCGGCTCGTAATTATACAGCAATAGCCCATCGTAAGAGTTGACATTTATCCCAACTGCAACCTCTTCGCTGTCTGACTCCATTACGAAGAGACGATGTTTACCGGCCGTTGCGTCACTTCCGATTAGAGCGTTTTTCACAACGGAAGTAATTTTACTCACAATTTCTTTTAAAAAACTGTTTTAATGCACATTTATGATTAATTTCTTCACGCAAGTCGAGTTCCTATACTATTTATCTACACGTCCATTCACAGTGATCTTCAACTTGAAAGATGGGCTTTAAAGGAAGTGTGTGTAAGATTGTGGCCAAAACTGGCCCTGCGATCACTTTAAATGGCTGTAGAGCGGTGTATCCCCCTCCACCTGACTCGAGGATGCCAGATTGGCTGCAGGATCCGCAGAACGTTTGTAGATCTGCAGCTGTGGGAACTAGAGCAGATCTGGCAACCCCAAACACTACTGACTCCTGATTGGTCGATAGGTGGAGGGCGGAGCTTCAGGCCAAAACACATGACATCATCAACATCAGCTGAGGTCAACAACAGCTTTATAATGACAATATCCTGCCGGACGACTGCTGTCAGTGATAGAAGTGTCTGAAATAACATGATTTATTAATGTCTAGTGACATATCAGGGCCATTTTATGATTCAATGAAATACATTTCTTACATACAGTTCCTTTAAGGCTAATAGTAGCTCCTAACTTTAGGAGAAACACTTACAAATAATTACTGTATCAGTCCTAATTTTAGGACTCCTGAATGCTTGATCTAAGAGTATTTCTCAAAGCATTTTAGCGCTAAAACTAGCTCCTAAATCTGTGAAACGCTAGGAGTAGTCAAGAGGACTCCTCAGTCACTTAAGACCAACTCACAAACGATCATAATGACTCTTGCAGACCTTTCTCTCTTCCACTTCCTGGCTACTCACTGTACTATCGTAATAAAAAGGCAAGAATGGCCTTGAACAAAATGAAATAATGTCTGATTACCTGTAGCAGTTTTTCACGAGTTCACACTTACAAATGATCGTATGGAGTAAAAGAGTGAACTAAGCCTGTTTGGCTGCTCGAGGGGCTGGAGGGCCGAGAGTGAGGAGTCGGGGGGCGGAGGGATGCAGAAAGCTGTCGAGGTGAGTCGGCTGGAGAAACTCAAGCTGATTAGATAGTGCTCCTCCCGAACTTTGTTTATAAAACATCATTTGTCGCTTGAGTTCTGCAGTCTCTCAGGATGAAGACATGTTAGAGGCTAACCATTAGCTGAACGTATACTTGTTAATAAGTGACATTTGAATATGGCAACTCCTTCTGCAATCTTTCTATGATTAAAATCGCTGACAGAGACCACTCCCCTATCAGCCTATCACTGTGGGCAGAGTTAGTAAGAGTGTTGACATCATCCATTATAGAGACGAGGTCAACCTCACTCTTAGCTTAAGACTACTCTGCTCCTTTGGGGATCGCTTTTATGAGAACTCGTAACAAGAACTTTTATTGCTATTTAGGAGAACTTTTAGGACGCATTCTTCTGGGCATGATGGCAAGAATAGATGGAGCAGAGTGGGTCTTGAGATCTTGAAAGTTTAGCAATTTGTTTTTAAAACTTGGTAATGTTTAAGAGCTAATCTTAATAGTCTTAGAAGCGATCAGGATTCGCTGCACAGACACTTTGGTTGTTCACTAAGGCCGCAGTTTGTTCCCAATAGCTGGATGGAGCACACCGGACTCAACGTTTGTTTTGAAAGTTGGTAGAAAAGTTGGCAGAAATCCAACAAATTGCAAAACAAATGGATCCTCTCAATGAATCCAATTCAAAGTTTAAAAAAGAAAAGAAGAAAATGTAAATAAAGGCTCAATGATCTAGTTGGTTCCACTAAGTTAGTCTCTAGTTGGTTGACGTATTAGTCGACTGCTGAATATTTTTCCTCCTTTATAGGACGAGCCGTTATTTGAGTTTCACTTTTAGGAAACGTTCTCCCATTCCTGCGTTTCTTGACCTTTGCAGGTCTTGGTTTTCCAGACTACAATAGCTCATTTTAATGTTGAAAGAAATCAGACACGACTTTGACACACAACCTCTTTTCGACTATCAGTATTTATCATGCGAATAGCAGTTTTGCCCACATCTAAGAGCATTTGCGTCACCCCGAGCAGGTCTTTGCATGGCAGCGTGTGTTATTCACAATGTCCAGCTCTCATTGATAAGGATTAAATGCTGTCTCCATGCCCTTATATAGTCTGGTTTTCCCAGTACACTTTCTTGGCTCATGGCTGATCACATTCCGTATAAGCTGCAGCTGTTTTCAAATTTGGATGACATATCCCCCCCTTTTCCCTGCTGATTTAGGGCAAGTAGTGCGTGAGCATGCCGAATGAGAGAACCAAATCTCTGGTGAAGAAATTGCTTAAAGCAGATCCTCAACTTGTTGACAAGCTCATCAGATGGTCCATGTTTTGAAAAGTCATCATGGGAATGGGATCCTCCAACCACATCAGATCTCAGATAAACAATGCTTTTACCAGATCATGGGAGGGTTTTTGCTCGGGTTTAGTTGTTTTATGGCCGATATGTTGAATATTTTTAACATTAATCCTTTCGCTGCCAGCATTAGTAATGCCACAACATAAATGTGCTTTAGTTTGTGTAGATAACGGTGCACAAATGCTCATCACATTGATTGTTGTGGATGCAGAAACAAGGCAAATGTTCTAATCTAAAGCAGAAGTGTGAGGTTACTGATGTTAAAGATATCAAATCCCTGAATTTCATACTAAAATGAGATTGATCTAAAACAGCCCAGAGTCTTTTCACAGTGGAACAGACGTGACAGGAAAGACGTTTATGTTAGAGCTGCATGATTAATCAGTAAAAGATCGCAATCTTGATTCAAACACCAACGCGATGACGACCATTTGCCTGTATTAAACCTCTGACAGAATCTCACCAGAACATTCACATCTTGGGAATTCACACACAGTTGTTGTGTGTAGATATGAAAGTCTTTTCAACCTCACTGGATCTTTATTCCTGTTATACAATTGTTCATATTATCACAGAAGAAACACATGTTTACAGTTCATATATAAAGGCTGATGTCTACAGTAGGGATCAAAATAGAGCAAATCTGCATGCCAGCCGGATTTAGCCTCGCCCACAACATTTGAGATCGGCCAATTCAGTCTGGACTTGATCCGTTGAGGAGTAATTATGCCCAAGCAGAAACTGTTCGGACCAATCACATCGTCAGGGCGGGCTTTAGACGATGTGAAGTGACAAAAGAAAGAACAACTGGGATTGGGAGTTGAGGTGAACTAACAGACTGCACAGCCTGAAGACCCAGCTGAGCAATTAATGAAGCATTTCTTAAAGTTTGGCCTTGGCTGCTTTAGCTTATTATTTATTTATCATTCCGAATGTGATCAACGTTTGCATAAGTACTAGATGTGTTGGGGAATTTAACATGTGACATTTTAATTATATTCTGCTGAAATGAACAAAATGACTTTAAAGAACATTTGTTTGTTTTGCTGAATGAGATTTAAAGATCCAAGTCCGTAAAATTATTCAAACTTCCCACTCCTATGCATCGCACGGCATACTCCGTTGCTCTGATTGGCTGTCGGTCTGTCCAATCGAGGTCTTTCCTGGTTGGGTTGAAACGCCCCATACTCACAGCCCAATGGAGCATCAGACTCATATTCTGACGAGAGTTGAGTATGACCACGTCAGGCTAGAGCAAATCATCTTTTGAAGCTAACCCGTTTCGATTATATCATTACAACAGTAGGAAGTGACTGTTAAACATGTGTTTGTCCTTAAATTACTCATTAAATTAGCCTGACAAGCCAGACCCACATCATGATGGGTTTGGTCTGGAAACTCCCCATTGACGGCTCAATCTGAGGGGCGGATAAACGGCTGTCTGTCAAACTCCCTCTGCACGCGATAGGATAGCGCTACACCAACCAGAGCAATGAAGGTGAAGCAGAGCTCGCTGACAGATTAAACATTCACCGTATCCGGTCGGCTAAACTCTGAACACATCTTCCCTTTTTAAGAATGACTTCAGTGCCGCTCTTTGTTCTTTTCTCAGAGAAAAGCTTAACTCAAGTCTTCCAGAGTCGCGGTCAAAGCTGATTCGAAAGACTGCCGCCGTTCGCCAGCTTCTGTGTTTACTAGAAGCACGCAAACGCAACTCGGCCGTCATTATGGCCCCGCCCACCGACTCTATACACGATGTGATTGGCCCGACCAGAGTTTGGGTTTTCCAGCTCAGAAGTTTATAAAGATTTGCTAGACGACACTCGAAGTAAATTAGATTTCGATTTCAGATCATTAAAGAGATTTGTTCAGAAACACTGATTCCTCCAGTAATGAAACGAGTGAAGTCCTCATGAGTCATTGAATGCATTTTTAAATGAATGATTCGTTCGAATTAAACATTTTAAATAGACGGCAGCTATTAACCATTTTGTCAGACCTGTACGTTTTGTAGTTTTTTTGTGTCTCGTTTTGTTTGAAAACAGAAAGATTGTGATTCTCAGTTTATCCAGAACTGAGCGGCTCTGCTTGATCTTGGTATTGGGAAGCGTAACTCTTTCCCAGGTGGTTTATGGATCGTCTGCTTCCAGAGCCCATCTCAGCCAAGCTCCGTTCTGCTGCACGATGAGCAGGAATGAGGGAGAGGAGAAAGTGTGGCAGATCTCCTGAAATAGCCGCGGTCTCGCTGTGCTGACACCTGTTTTCCTGGGAAGGCAGCTGCCGTTCCCGGATCGCCGTGACACAATGGCCTTTATCACGCAGTTGTTGCGACAGGCCCTGCTGCCATCAGCTCTGTGACATGACATGCTTTTGTTCATACTGATCAAGTCATCCAGTTTCAGATGAATGCATTACAAATAATAAAAAAAGATGAAGTAGCTTTCATTTGTAAAGTGTTTGACTGGATTCAAAAATAGGCATTATTATATACATCGCCTGGCCAAAAACAGCGGCTGTTTGGATTTACACAGGAAACTGCAAATGCTTGTTTCTAGCATGTTTGGGGACAGTTCCTCTAGCCCTGATTGATGAGTGAGGAGCGTTTCATGTCTTAAAGGTGAACTGGCTTTCTAACACAAATGTTATTCTGTTGTCTGAGGTCATCTAATGACGTCCGTGTGGTTTCTACATTCAGAAACATCAGAACTGATCAGTAATAGGCTGTTTCTACACTGGTGTTGAGGCTCTCTCCTGAACGCTGGGTTCTGATGGGCGTGTCACTGGAGACTTGGAAGTAAACGCCCACGGCTAGGATTGGAGAAGATTTGCATATTTAATGAGCTTCAGCTACTGTCAGTTTGCGAGCCCAGATTTAAGAAATAAATGTTATTTCACTATTTGAGATTCACCGGCCGGCCAACGGGCGTACGTTTTGGTAACGCGTCTGGAAAACACACAGCCCCGGGACTACTGTTACATATAAAAAAGACGTTTTACTCACATTAGTGTGTTGCACCGTTCCTGTCGGATCCACTATAGAATCAAATGAAAAGGAGAAGGCTGCCTGAGGAAGATCGAAACGTTGCAATGAAACAATAAATCTTTTCTAATTGCGAGTTGATAGTGTGCGGGACTTCTCCTTTTCATTTGATGATAATTGGACTTTTTTGTCCTGCTCTCCTACGCACCTATCACACACAGGTGTGCGACGTTTATGTGATGGATCCAATATAGAAGAAACGGCATTGTGTTTTAATCTCAATATGTCTGCAAATCCAGCTCGATTCCACGGTGAAATGAAGCGAACACACGTACGTGTCTTCCCCCACGTGAGCTGGAACTTCATTAAAAATCAATGAAGTATCACACACTCCTAGTATTAGATCTGAAGGAAGCTTATGCAGCGACTGTGTTCTTCCACAACCAGGAGTAGCGCAATATCTTGCTATCTTCCTCGGCATGTTTATTGCTGCTGGCTAGAGCCGATCCAACAGCTCCATGAGTCGGTGGGCGGAGCTACTGGAGTAGACGAGTCGGTGGGCGGGGCTACTGGATTAGACGGGTCGGTGGGCGGCGCTACTGGATTAGACGAGTCGGTGGGCGGCGCTACTGGATTAGACGAGTCGGTGGGCGGCGCTACTGGATTAGACGAGTCGGTGGGCGGCGCTACTGGATTAGACGGGTCGGTGGGCGGCGCTACTGGATTAGACGGGTCGGTGGGCGGCGCTACTGGATTAGACGAGTCGGTGGGCGGCGCTACTGGATTAGACGAGTCGGTGGGCGGCGCTACTGGATTAGACGAGTCGGTGGGCGGCGCTACTGGATTAGAAGAGTCGGTGGGCGGCGCTACTGAATTAGACGAGTCGGTGGGCGGCGCTACTGGATTAGACGAGTCGGTGGGCGGCGCTACTGGATTAGACGGGTCGGTGGGCGGCGCTACTGGATTAGACGGGTCGGTGGGCGGCGCTACTGGATTAGACAGGTCGGTGGGCGGCGCTACTGGATTAGACGGGTCGGTGGGCGGCGCTACTGGATTAGACGGGTCGGTGGGCGGCGCTACTGGATTAGACGAGTCGGTGGGCGGCGCTACTGGATTAGACGGGTCGGTGGGCGGCGCTACTGGATTAGACGGGTCGGTGGGCGGCGCTACTGGATTAGACGGGTCGGTGGGCGGCGCTACTGGATTAGACGGGTCGGTGGGCGGCGCTACTGGATTAGACGGGTCGGTGGGCGGCGCTACTGGATTAGACGAGTCGGTGGGCGGCGCTACTGGATTAGACGAGTCGGTGGGTGGGGCTACTGGATTAGACGAGTCGGTGGGCGGCGCTACTGGATTAGACAAATCGGTGGGCGGGGCTACTGGATTAGACAAATCGGTGGGCGGGGCTACTGGATTAGACGGGTCGGTGGGCGGGGCTACTGGATTAGACGGGTCGGTGGGCGGCGCTACTGGATTAGACGAGTCGGTGGGCGGCGCTACTGGATTAGACGAGTCGGTGGGCGGGGCTACTGGATTAGACGAGTCGGTGGGCGGGGCTACTGGATTAGACGAGTCGGTGGGCGGGGCTACTGGATTAGACGAGTCGGTGGGCGGGGCTACTGGATTAGACGAGTCGGTGGGCGGGGCTACTGGATTAGACGAGTCGGTGGGCGGGGCTACTGGATTAGACGAGTCGGTGGGCGGGGCTACTGAATTAGACGAGTCGGTGGGCGGGGCTACTGAATTAGACGAGTCGGTGGGCCGGGCTACTGGATTTGACGGTCGGTGGGCAGGGCTACTGGATTAGACGGGCCGGTGGGCGGGGCTACTGGATTAGACGGGTCGGTGGGCGGGGCTACTGGATTAGACGAGTTTTCAGCTCTGAAACAGGATATTCTTATATTACCATGACCTCTTATATATCAAAAGCTCAAGGGAAAGTTGATTCCTCCATTCATCACCCCTTTAAACACTCATGTGCGAAGCCTTTGACTTGCATTGACCATATAAGATCTGGACCTAAAACTGATGCAAATAAAACTCTGAAACTGTTTGTTTTGTGCCGTTGTTTCTGCAGGAGATGATAAAGGCTCCATTCACTGCTGCCACGTTAGCCGGATGCACCAACAGCACGACCACGCAGTCCTCTGTCTCCTCTTCCTCCTCCTCCTCATCTGTGGCCATGCACACTCAGAGCAGCGCCACCTGCTGGCAGATGAGTGCGCAGAGCGTCTCCAGCTCTAACGGCACCGTGCTCAAGAGCTCTCCGGCTGGAGTCATGCAGCTGCCAGGCGGATTAACACTCATGTCAGGTGGGCTTGAGTTCAGCCATTCCTTTGGTACATTTTTCTTCTTCCTTTTACCCATTAGTCCAGATTAACTCTTTATGTGACTGTGCAGGTGTTTTGCATGATGCATTGCATCAGCTTGCATGACATCTTGGTGTCCTAATGCACATGAACTTGTTTGTTTGCTTGCTTGCTTGCCTGCACACTTTGAGTTCTGCTGATTTCGTCTGTGTAAAGGCCTATTCACATCGAGAGCGCGGCCTCAAAACCAATCGCAATAGATTATCCACGTGATTTACAATGCATCCGGATGGATTTATTCACAAATGTTTCTGTGATGTTTTGTGTTGTTTATGCATGCTTTCGTTCGTTTGAAATCTAATATTTTAGATGGATTAATTTCAGTAAAAGTCATTAGACGAGGGACGTTGGTTGGCATAATCTTTTATTTTTTTCTTTAAAAATATTGCTCATTAATTTAACGCTTAAAGCTCCACTGTGTGATATTTTCCCCCATCTAGCAATGTAAAGGTATTTGACCATCCAGTGAATTTAGTTTCGGTTCCTCTCGATTCTATTTGACATTTACACTTAAAGGGTTAGTTCACCCAGAAATGAGATGTGTCATTAACTCCTCTCCCTAATGTCGCTCCACACCCGTAAGACCTCCGTTCATCTTCACACACAGTTTAAGATATTTTATATTTAGTCCGAGAGCGTATGCAAGTGTATGCACACTATACTGTCCATGTCCAGAAAGGGAATAAAAACATCATCACAGTAGTCCATATGAGACATCAGTGGGTTAATTAAAGCTTTTGAAGCATCCAAAATACATTTGGGTCCGAAAATAACAAAAACTACGACTTTATTCAGCATTGGCTTCTCTTCCGCGTTTGTGTTCAATCCTCAAATAAAGATTCGAACGGTTATGAATCAGTGTATTGGCACTAACTTTTCTAAATTTTCTAAAGTTAATTTAAATGAACACACTATTCAAGATATGAATTTTGAAATCATCAGGATGTGTGGATTATATTTTAATATCTGCTCAAGCTGACATGCCGACCAAACCAATGGCTTAGTGTGTAAATGCTGGTGGGTGTAGTGTGTGATATCGGTGGGTGTGAGTAGGCCTTGACCACTGCGAGTTCTGCGTGGCTTGCTGAGGGTGTTGCTGTGTGTCCCGCAGGCGCTTCTCTTCCGCCTGGCACACACACTATTCCTCTCAGCCAGCTGCAGACACACTCTCTGGCCATACAGTGTCCACAGACGCAAAACAGCCACGCCATGGCTAGCAGCATCAGCCCCGCACACACACCGCCCGCTGCACAGGCCACGCTCTTCCGCCTGCCGGCCGCTGTCTCGCTCACAGGTCAGTGTGTTTCAGACTCTCTGCGTGTGAGTGTGTGAGTGTGTGTGTGCGAGTGACTCCCGCTCACCATCTGCATGTGCAGCTTTCTCACATGGGTTTCTTATAGGGATGGCATTTCAAGTAACACAACTAAAACACACAAATAAATGATTCTTCAAAAATGTTGTTAAATGCATGTGACATTGGTGTTATTTATTATTATATACACCAGTAAATAATCAGCAACAATGGTTTATATACAAACACGATTCCAAAAAAGTTGGGACACTGTACAAATTGTGAATAAAAACAGAATGCGATGATGTGGAAGTTTCAAATTTCAATATTTTTTTCAGAATACAGCTTAGCCTAGAAATCTAGACGCACTCTAGCGGCAGCAAATCTAATCTGCCGTGAGTCTCTCAATACCTTCTGAGCTGGA
>NC_090185.1:42488210-42583210 GCF_024679245.1 Pseudorasbora parva
GAAATGTAGTTGCTTTTAGTGTATAGATCCAGAAAGACTCTCTTTTTAAAAGCCTGTTAACTCTATCTCCTCCTCTTATTGATTTAGGAATATGCTCAATGCCAACTATTTTCAGTGTACTTGGGCTACCATGATTTGTATCTCTATAATGTATAGCCATAGGGTACAGAGGGTTACAAACTCGAATAGCATTTTTGTGTTCTGATAATCTTGTCTTTAATTTTCTTGTAGTCATCCCTATGTAAAAGCAGCCACATGGGCACTCCAACCTATACACTACGAATGAAGTATTGCAATTAATAAATGATCTAATTTTGAATTCTAAGTCTGAGGTAACATCTCTAAATGTACTAGTCTTGATCATATTATTACAGTGATTACAGTTGCCACACCTGTAATTTCCTGTACTCAAATTTAGCCAGGTGTTTGATTTCTTGGAGGGAAGATGGCTTCTTACTATTTTATCTTTAATCGTGGGTGCTTTCCGGAATGCAATAGAAGGAGATTCAGGCATGACTTCTCTTAGATAAGGGTCACTCATAACTATTTCCCAGTTACTTTTTATAATTTTCTTAATTCTGTTAGCCTCTGTACTATAATGTGTCACGAAATATACTGAATTATCAGGATCTTTTGATTCACGTTTTTGTCGTAATAGCTCATCTCTACTAATGTTTCTCACTTTATTGTATGCTCTGTTAATCACAGTATTTTTATACCCTCGTTCCCTAAATCTTTGACTCATCTCTTGTGCCTTGATGTTAAAGTCTTCTTCCTTATCACATATTCTTTTCAACCTCTGGAACTGACCTACAGGAATATTCTCAGTCATCCATAAAGGGTGAAAGCTGTCTGCTCTTAATATGGTATTTCTGTCCGTTTCTTTCCTAAAAATGGTAGTATGCAACACTCCATTACTTTCTTTAACGATTTTTATGTCCAAAAAATTAATCTGAGTGTGTGAAAATTCTAAACTCAACTTCAGATTTACGTTGGTATTATTTAAATATGCGTGAAAAGCTAGTAGATCTACTTCAGTCCCTGTCCATATCAATATAATGTCATCTATATATCTACCCCACCATTTCACATACTTTAAATATGGATTTAAGTCAGAAAATACAAATTTCTTTTCCCAATATCCCAAAAATAGATTTGCATAATTTGGGGCAAAGCAGGCACCCATAGCTGTACCTTTCATTTGTTTATATAATTCATCTTGAAACAAGAAAATGTTGTTATTCAATGTCCATTCTGCTAATTGCACAATAAAACATGTAGGTGTCCTTTCAGTAGATGATCTCATATCCAAATAGTATGATAATGCTTCCAACCCATCCTTATGGTCTATGTTTGTGTACAGTGATTCAACGTCCATAGTCACCAAAATGGAGGATTCAGTAGTTTTCATTTTTTTGATGGTATTCAACACATGGGTTGTATCTTGAATAAATGAAGGAAGTTTACTAACTAATGGTTTAATAAAACTGTCCACAAATTTGGAAGCTGGTTCTGTAATAGATTCATTTCCACTAATTATAGGTCTCCCTGGTGGATTTTCCAGATTTTTATGTATTTTAGGGAGCATATAAAAAGTGGAAATCCTAGGATTTTTACAAGAGAGAAAATCACACTCATTTTTTGAAATCCATCCCTCATCTTTAGCATGTAATAGAATATCAGTCAGTTCATTTTTGATTCCTTCTATTGGATTGGACTTCAAGCGCTGATAGTACTCACAGTTCTGTAGTTGTCGCAAGGCTTCTTCGATGTACTGATGCCTGCCCCACACAACAACCGCACCTCCCTTGTCTGCTCTTTTTATTACAAGATCTTCATTATTAGAAATCCAGTTCAAGGCTTCTCCTTCTTCTTTTGAAAGGTTATATTGTTTTCGTTTTTTAGAAGAAAAGATCTTGTCAATATCATACGTTACTTTCTTGTAGAAGGAATTCAGCGTTGGATTGGATGCACATGGCATAAATGTTGACTTGGGTTTAAAGGTTGTTACCTTCTTGTCGTAAGTACGAGTAGCTGTTTCAGATGAATAATACCAAGCTTTCAGTTGAAGACTCCGATGAAACTTGAATAGGTCAACTTTAGTCTGGAATTCTTTGGCTGTATTTATTGGGACATATGAGAGACCTTTTGACAAAACAGAAATGCAGCTTGTCGGTAGAGTGACCTTAGAAATGTTGATTACTTCATCTCCCTTGTGCGGCTCCTGGTGTATCTGCCTTGAATTGGGAATCTTGGTCGATCTCTTTCTTCCTCGTCTCGTCTTCCGTTGTCTTGTCTTCTGAATCTCTGATTCATTTTGGACTTGTTCTCTAAAAAATCCCTTCTGGGTGAAGTCTCCACTGCTGGACGGTCTTCGTCGCTACTAGGTAAATTAAAAGACACTGATCTCTTTCTAGGAGTCTTCACATTCCATTGTGACCATGCGTATACCTTATGCTCCTTATAGTCATTTTCATCTCTTCCAAATTTTGCCAGCTTATCTTGCTTGAGTTTTTTGGATAATTGTTCTAAATCTTCAAGTTTCTTTTCAAACTGAATAAGCGATTCATGACCGTCTGAAGGAATCTCTTGCTTGATTTTGACTATCTGTTTTTGCATTTCTGTTTTCTGTTTTTTTGCTTCTTCAATTAGTAGCAGCATAAGGTCTTGGGAGCATTTATTTAGTATAGCTTCCCACTTTTGTCTAAACTCTGAATCTCCATGTCCAAACGAAGGAAATTTTTTAATTCTGAGTCCTCTTGGGATCATATTTTCTCTCCAGTAATCAGATAATGTAACCATGTGAAGATGTAGTCTCAATTCTTTTTCTGTATGTCTCTTGAGTTCAAAACACAGTTTTTTAAAATCTGCATGCTGCGGTCTATCTTGACTCAACAGTGTGTCTGTAACAATGATCTTCTCACCTTCTTCTTTAGAGTAGGAAAAGTAACTCGTCGTCATCTTTTTATGAAAAGAATGTGTCAATCCCTTAGAACGTCTCTTTGACGGAGCAACTTCTGCACAAGACGATCCCTCAACGTCCTTAATTCATCAATGCAAAGGAATGCAGGAAGTGCTGCACAGGGTGTAAGATCTCGGTGCTCTTTGGTTGTGTAGGATAATTAAGTTTAAATGCAAAAGTAGTCCAAGGCACTCGATGGGTATATTGAGAAAGTTAAAAAGCCTTTATTTTTTCATGGCTTAAACATTTAAAAAATTGGTGACAGAGACACCTACGCGTTGCGGCTTCACATGCCTTCGTCAGGGTGTGTATAGCAAACAACATCTCAAGCTCATTTCTAACCAGCCATTAATTGATCTAATTACAGACACCTGGTCATTCAGGGTCACTCAAAAAAAAAAACATATATATATATACATACATACATATATACATTATATATATATATATACATATATATATATATATATATACATATATACATATATACATATACATATATATATATATATACATATATAAATAAATAAAAAAAAAAATCAAAATAAAAATAAAAAAGTGACTATCTTTGCAGTTTTTCTCAGAGAAACTCCTTTCTGATATCGCTCCGCTATTGTCCGCCGCAGCATTGGGGGAATTGGTGATCCTCTGCCCATCTTGACTTCTGAGAGACACTGCCACTCTGAGAGGCTCTTTTTATACCCAATCATGTCGCCAATTGATGTTCATGTTGCCTAATGAGTTGTGAATTGGTCCTCCAGATGTTCCTTATGTCCATACTCTGATTGCTACCTACAGGTCCCAACTTTTTTGGAATCCAAAATGAGCCAATATATGGCATGACATTTCAAAATGTCTCACTTTCAGCATTTGATTTGTTATATATATTCTATTGTGAATAAAATATAAGTTTATGAGAATTGTAAATTATTGCATTCCTTTTTATTCACAATTTGTACAGTGTCCCTACTTTTTGGGAATCGGGTTTGTATATTATTAATTTATGTATTATACATTTTTATAAATTACACTTTAATGGTAATTTTTTTATTATAAAAAACTGCAATAAACCTTTTAATACTGCATTGTAAAGCGACACATAATCTACAAGTGACGTGTCCGTGTTATTTTAGTATGTTTTTAGTGAAGTGTATATTTCTAATATGCTTTTATTTTTATATTTTCAGTTATTTTAATTGTAGTTTGTCTTTTTTATTATTATTATTTATCTTTCATTTATTTTAGTTTGAATGATTATAGTACTTCAGATAAAATATTATATATATATAACATTTTGTGTGTTTATATAGGTTACTTTTTCATGTGTTTTAGTTTTTTTGGGATGCTATTAATTCTTCCCCAGCACTACTTTATTTCACATTCACTCCGACTGACTGTTAGCTGTTATAAGCTGCTGTGATTCTGCGGTATTAAAGTGCGCTAAGGGTGTTTTGTGTGTCAGGTGGTGCGATGCCTCAACAGTTGCAGGCCATCCAGGTTCACCCCAGCCCTCAGAGCAGCGACAGCAGTCCAGAGATCAGCCAGACGTCCTGCAGCTCCGCTGGTATGTCCTCCAGAAGCCTTCTCTCTGCTTACTGACGCCATTACAGTCCTCAGTAAAACCTCCTGTCTCTCCTGCTCTCCCACAGCGAGCCACACTGCTACTATAGTCACGTCCTCGGTGCCTTCTTCAGTGGCAGGCCACATGATGTACCCCGGAGCGCACGTCATGTATGCTACAGCCACCTCTGGCCTCGCTGATGGGGGTCTAACTGTGCTCAACACCTTCCCACAGTCACACACTGCAATGCACATGTCCCACACGCAAGCCCAAGACTCAGGTCAGTCATTCATGGGGAAGTGATCAACGGATAGTCTTTAATCCATATGGAAAACCTCTGTTTTAACGCACCATAGTTCCGTTGGTTTGATGGTATTGTATTGTTTTGTCGTGTTCAGGTGCAGTTCCTCAGATGTTTCTAACAGGACCTCCAGGAACTGTACAGATACCAGTGTCAGCTGTTCCACTACATTCGGTAATATAATAAAACCAAGAGCATTTCTTTACATGACACTTAACATTTTACTCACACAGCTTTCTCTGTAAATGGAACCGCGCTGTATCTAAACGTTTATTGGGTTGTCTATGTCAAAGCTTCTGAAACAAGTCTTTTAACATTCTAGTTACAACATTTATTGCACTGTTTATACTTCACAATATTAAGCCTTTATTCATTGTGTTGCAGGAATAAAAACTACATTCCAAGAATAAAGGCATAATGTTATGAGAATAATACGCCTTTATTCTCGTGTTGTCACAGCTTTGCTCCCGTGACGTTACGCCTTTGCTCCCGTGGCGTGACGCCTTTGCTCCCGTGGCGTTACGCCTTTGCTCCCGTGGCGTTACGCCTTTGCTCCCGTGGCGTTACGCCTTTGCTCCCGTGGCGTTACGCCTTTGCTCCCGTGGCGTTACGCCTTTGCTCCCGTGACGTGACGCCTTTGCTCCCGTGACGTGACGCCTTTGCTCCCGTGACGTTACGCCTTTGCTCCCGTGACGTGACGCCTTTGCTCCCGTGACGTTACGCCTTTGCTCCCGTGACGTTACGCCTTTGCTCCCGTGGCGTTACGCCTTTGCTCCCGTGACGTTACGCCTTTGCTCTTGTGACGTGACGCCTTTGCTCCCGTGACGTGACGCCTTTGCTCCCGTGACGTGACGCCTTTGCTCCCGTGACGATACGCCTTTGCTCCCGTGACGTCACGCCTTTGCTCCCGTGACGATACGCCTTTGCTCCCGTGACGATACGCCTTTGCTCCCGTGACGTCACGCCTTTGCTCCTGTGACGATACGCCTTTGCTCCCGTGACGTCACGCCTTTGCTCCCGTGACGATACGCCTTTGCTCCCGTGACGATACGCCTTTGCTCCCGTGACGTCACGCCTTTGCTCCCGTGACGATACTCCTTTGCTCCCGTGACGATACGCCTTTGCTCCCGTGGCGTTACGCCTTTGCTCCCGTGACGTTACGCCTTTGCTCCCGTGACGTGACGCCTTTGCTCCCGTGACGTGACGCCTTTGCTCCCGTGACGATACGCCTTTGCTCCCGTGACGTTACGCCTTTGCTCCCGTGGCGTGACGCCTTTGCTCCCGTGACGTGACGCCTTTGCTCCCGTGACGTGACGCCTTTGCTCCCGTGACGTGACGCCTTTGCTCCCGTGACGTGACGCCTTTGCTCCCGTGACGTGACGCCTTTGCTCCCGTGACGTGACGCCTTTGCTCCCGTGACGTGACGCCTTTGCTCCCGTGACGTGACGCCTTTGCTCCCGTGACGTTACGCCTTTGCTCCCGTGACGTGACGCCTTTGCTCCCGTGACGTGACGCCTTTGCTCCCGTGACGATACGCCTTTGCTCCCGTGACGTGACGCCTTTGCTCCCGTGACGTGACGCCTTTGCTCCCGTGACGTGACGCCTTTGCTCCCGTGACGATACGCCTTTGCTCCCGTGACGTGACGCCTTTGCTCCCGTGACGTGACGCCTTTGCTCCCGTGACGTTACGCCTTTGCTCCCGTGACGTTACGCCTTTGCTCCCGTGACGTGACGCCTTTGCTCCCGTGACGATACGCCTTTGCTCCCGTGACGTTACGCCTTTGCTCCCGTGACGTGACGCCTTTGCTCCCGTGACGTGACGCCTTTGCTCCCGTGACGTGACGCCTTTGCTCCCGTGACGTGACGCCTTTGCTCCCGTGACGTGACGCCTTTGCTCCCGTGACGATACGCCTTTGCTCCCGTGGCGTTACGCCTTTGCTCCCGTGACGTGACGCCTTTGCTCCCGTGACGTCACGCCTTTGCTCCCGTGACGATACGCCTTTGCTCCCGTGACGATACGCCTTTGCTCCCGTGGCGTGACGCCTTTGCTCCCGTGGCGTGACGCCTTTGCTCCCGTGGCGTGACGCCTTTGCTCCCGTGGCGTGACGCCTTTGCTCCCGTGACGTGACGCCTTTGCTCCCGTGACGATACGCCTTTGCTCCCGTGGCGTGACGCCTTTGCTCCCGTGACGTGACGCCTTTGCTCCCGTGACGTTACGCCTTTGCTCCCGTGACGTTACGCCTTTGCTCCCGTGGCGTGACGCCTTTGCTCCCGTGACGATACGCCTTTGCTCCCGTGACGTGACGCCTTTGCTCCCGTGACGTGACGCCTTTGCTCCCGTGACGTTACGCCTTTGCTCCCGTGACGTTACGCCTTTGCTCCCGTGACGTGACGCCTTTGCTCCCGTGACGATACGCCTTTGCTCCCGTGACGTGACGCCTTTGCTCCCGTGACGTGACGCCTTTGCTCCCGTGACGTGACGCCTTTGCTCCCGTGACGTGACGCCTTTGCTCCCGTGACGATACGCCTTTGCTCCCGTGGCGTTACGCCTTTGCTCCCGTGACGTGACGCCTTTGCTCCCGTGACGTCACGCCTTTGCTCCCGTGACGATACGCCTTTGCTCCCGTGACGATACGCCTTTGCTCCCGTGGCGTGACGCCTTTGCTCCCGTGGCGTGACGCCTTTGCTCCCGTGGCGTGACGCCTTTGCTCCCGTGACGTGACGCCTTTGCTCCCGTGGCGTGACGCCTTTGCTCCCGTGGCGTGACGCCTTTGCTCCCGTGGCGTGACGCCTTTGCTCCCGTGACGATACGCCTTTGCTCCCGTGGCGTGACGCCTTTGCTCCCGTGGCGTGACGCCTTTGCTCCCGTGACGTTACGCCTTTGCTCCCGTGACGTGACGCCTTTGCTCCCGTGACGTGACGCCTTTGCTCCCGTGACGTGACGCCTTTGCTCCCGTGACGATACGCCTTTGCTCCCGTGGCGTTACGCCTTTGCTCCCGTGACGTGACGCCTTTGCTCCCGTGGCGTGACGCCTTTGCTCCCGTGGCGTGACGCCTTTGCTCCCGTGGCGTGACGCCTTTGCTCCCGTGACGATACGCCTTTGCTCCCGTGGCGTTACGCCTTTGCTCCCGTGACGTGACGCCTTTGCTCCCGTGACGTTACGCCTTTGCTCCCGTGACGATACGCCTTTGCTCCCGTGGCGTTACGCCTTTGCTCCCGTGACGTGACGCCTTTGCTCCCGTGGCGTTACGCCTTTGCTCCCGTGGCGTTACGCCTTTGCTCCCGTGACGTGACGCCTTTGCTCCCGTGGCGTTACGCCTTTGCTCCCGTGACGATACGCCTTTGCTCCCGTGGCGTTACGCCTTTGCTCCCGTGACGTGACGCCTTTGCTCCCGTGGCGTTACGCCTTTGCTCCCGTGACGATACGCCTTTGCTCCCGTGGCGTTACGCCTTTGCTCCCGTGACGTGACGCCTTTGCTCCCGTGACGTGACGCCTTTGCTCCCGTGACGATACGCCTTTGCTCCCGTGGCGTTACGCCTTTGCTCCCGTGACGTGACGCCTTTGCTCCCGTGGCGTGACGCCTTTGCTCCCGTGGCGTGACGCCTTTGCTCCCGTGGCGTGACGCCTTTGCTCCCGTGACGATACGCCTTTGCTCCCGTGGCGTTACGCCTTTGCTCCCGTGACGATACGCCTTTGCTCCCGTGGCGTTACGCCTTTGCTCCCGTGGCGTGACGCCTTTGCTCCCGTGGCGTTACGCCTTTGCTCCCGTGACGATACGCCTTTGCTCCCGTGGCGTTACGCCTTTGCTCCCGTGACGTGACGCCTTTGCTCCCGTGACGTGACGCCTTTGCTCCCGTGACGATACGCCTTTGCTCCCGTGGCGTTACGCCTTTGCTCCCGTGACGTGACGCCTTTGCTCCCGTGGCGTGACGCCTTTGCTCCCGTGGCGTGACGCCTTTGCTCCCGTGGCGTGACGCCTTTGCTCCCGTGACGATACGCCTTTGCTCCCGTGGCGTTACGCCTTTGCTCCCGTGACGATACGCCTTTGCTCCCGTGGCGTTACGCCTTTGCTCCCGTGGCGTTACGCCTTTGCTCCCGTGACGATACGCCTTTGCTCCCGTGGCGTTACGCCTTTGCTCCCGTGGCGTGACGCCTTTGCTCCCGTGACGATACGCCTTTGCTCCCGTGGCGTTACGCCTTTGCTCCCGTGACGATACGCCTTTGCTCCCGTGGCGTTACGCCTTTGCTCCCGTGGCGTTACGCCTTTGCTCCCGTGGCGTGACGCCTTTGCTCCCGTGGCGTTACGCCTTTGCTCCCGTGGCGTGACGCCTTTGCTCCCGTGGCGTGACGCCTTTGCTCCCGTGACGTTACGCCTTTGCTCCCGTGGCGTGACGCCTTTGCTCCCGTGGCGTGACGCCTTTGCTCCCGTGGCTTCTGAAAGCGCTGTAACGGCTGTTTTTAATTTGACACTGAAGTGCAGTTATAGATAGTGTAGGGGTGTCCCTGACAATGGATTTACACATTCGAATCAGAATTGTTGAATCTCTCTATGGTCGACTGATAGTCGAATCATCTGTGTGTGTGTGAATGGGTTGGGAGGGGCACGACACTGTCAGCAGGAGGATAAAACTATTTTAATTTTCTCCACACTACACACAGCAAAAACTTATAATAAAGCGACCAAAACTGCCTGCCAACAGACAGACGAACTGACAATGGCTTTCTTATTTAGGTTTAAATAAAAGGCGATGTGGTGGATAAACATTCGTAAACCGTTCTGTCATAACGTTAAAGCCATGATCGAAATACAGAACATCACACAAATATATAAAAGAACATTTTGTTCATATATATATATATATATAAGTTCGGTGGTCGGATCCGGCTCCGCATATCGATGCAGCGAATCTTCGTCTGTTCGGGGTCACCCCTGAGATAGTGGTATGATTGACCGTCAGGACTCAAGAGCGTGCAGTAACGGGTCTGTTTGTGTTGTTTCAGATGCTAATAAACCAGCAGCCCTCTGGTGGCAGCAGCGCCACCCTCACGGAGCTGCGCGTGGTTAATTTGGACAATCCCAAAGGAGACTGACCTGTGAAACATGAGGCCAGTGTGACCGCTCACTCACACTGATATTCCAGGGATCACTCATGCCATGCAGTCAGACTGCCATTATATTTATTACTGCCTTGCTGCGTGGGGTTCATTCGCCCATACATGCAGGAATATGGAGGAGGAACAGGACATTTGAAGGATGATTGCTTCTCCTCATGGACTCTTTGGTTCACTTCTATACTCAGACACATGTATTTACTTCAGGATTTCTTCGAGACGTCTGCACTATCGCTGCTGGGTGTTCACCGGTTTGCCGAAGGACTCGTCTTTCAGTAAAAGCTCAGACCTGTTCACGGTATCTTCAGTTTCTTTCTTTTGGGAATGCCTCCCTATGATCTGATTTATTCAACTGAGATCGCTTGTGAATCTTTTTAGGTGGAAAAAACTATTCTTTGGAGAGTTTTCTGTTGTGAATTTAGCCGACCCCGAGTCGGTTTAATGGCGGTTTTGTGTGTAATTTAAGGAGCGCTTCACGCAGTTGTCATCTTTTTCCAAACTTCATGTCATTTCAAACCTTTAGCTAGTTATTTTGCAGTGTCCGACCTGATTAAACGATGACTGGTGCCGTCAAAGCTCCAAAAAGTACATTTTTTGTGATTTTTAGAGGTAAACAGCCCATGAACCGGCAGGTTTGGACAGACATGAGGGTGAGAGGATGAACTTGCCTTCAAAATAATGCTGGATACTGTTGCACTGCCATCGACACACATCATGTCTAAAATAATGATTCAGCCTCATCACATTCTGAAGGGCATGTGTGACTCCGTTAGAAGTGTTGCGATACCTTAACATGATCCGATGATTTGAATGTGCTGCTATATTTGGGTTTGGACCTGATCAGTACTAGAGCAATGCCTGGAGAAGACCGAGAGGAGACACGGGCTGGAGATCTGAGAGGAGACACGGGCTGGAGATCTGAGAGGAGACACGGGCTGGAGATCTGAGAGGAGACACGGGCTGGAGATGCGGATCGGGCATCGCTCCTCGGCCTTAGTTCAGCAAAGCTACACAATATGTGATGGATTAGGTACAAGAATGGCAAGTTTTGTTCTCAATAACTGTTATTTTCACTGATTTAGCTTAAATTCAATCAAACACTGCAAAAAATGCTCTTCTTACTCAGTAATTGTGTCTTGTTTCTAGTCTAAATAGTGAACTAATCTTAAATCAAGATGCATTTACTAGATCAGTAAAACGACATAAGATATTTGTTCTTGTTTTGTTTGAAATAAAATCAAAATGAAGTGAGTTTTTGCTTAAAACAGGCAAAATGATCTGCCAATGGGGTGAGAGAGCTCTCTGTTTTAAGTAAAAACTCACTTCATTTAGATTTTATTTCAAACAAAACAAGCAAAAATATCTCATGTGGTTTTACTGATCTAGTAAATGCATCTTGATTTAAGAATATTACGATATTTGGACTGGAAAGAAGACAAAAATACTAAATAAGGAGCATTTTTTGCAGTGAAGTGTTTATCCGTGCACCCACATATTAATATTGTAAGTGATTTATTTGTGTTTTTCACTTTTATCACCCGACTCTTTAATTGTTTTGTTTCCAAATATGGTATGTGATATCTTGAATCGTCCAAAGGGCTGTATATCTCGACTGTGTGTGTGTGTGCTCTTCTTTGAAGCATTGGCCCATGTTTTCATGTTTTCTTTAAACGGACCACAGCAATACGGGAGTTTCAGGAACGCCGCTTTCCCTTCGTTCCGTGGAGGGGTGGCTTTCTTTGACCAGCGCACACCTAGAAGACCGATGGGGAAAGTATTTGATTGTTTTATTCAGTATTAGTGTGTTTTAAATCCAGGAGGAACTCTCTTGAGCTGTTGATTTCCATTGTGATGTTCAGTCATGCCGGGTCATATCTCCCTCCGCAGCCAGAGGATGAACATGATTGGCCCTTTTCATGACCCTTAACCCCGTGTTCATTTCTGAAGTCAGCTCTAAATCAGGCATTGGGTTAGTGTTTCCTTCATGAAAACGGTGTGTTTTACTGCACTATCACATATTGGAGAAGTGCGCTTAATGGTCATGAAACTGATTGAGATCTGGCCTTGTGTGCGTGTGCGTGTGTGTGTGTGTGTGTGTGTGAACACTAGAGGAAAGTGTTGAATGTACTGCGCATGGCCCTGATTGTATATACTCCTCCTCCAGTAGTCTGTGTGTCTGCGCCCTGGATATATACTCACAGGACTGTAAATATCTGAGTTTTAATGTGAAGCACGGACGTCTTGTTTCCTCTTTAGCACAGCGTAACCAGCTGTGGATGAAGCGTTTGCTTTATGATCTTCATTATCTTCTACAGTGCCATTTTCTGACGCTTTAGGGTTTGTTTATTAGATTTGGTTTTGTATTACATGCTGGGTAAGATTTATTAATTTGATTAAAATTTAAGTTGACAGTACACAAATTGAAAGTGAAATCCTATTGTAACCACTTGTTGTAAAAGAAATGCTGTAATTATGTATAGCGCTTTCTTTTTTAATAAAAGAAAGATTTGAGAATAATTTTACACAAGCTTGACTCGTGCATTTTACAATCCTGTAATGTTTCATCAGTGGTAGATGTGGATATAAATATATTTTACACTAAATACAATCTCATTATTTCTGCAGGAAGTATATAATTATATTTTATCCAGCAGAATTTAAAAATAGTTAGCATCTGTACACTAAATGCCCATTCTCTGATGATGAGGGCGGGGCCACCTGTCACTCACAGGAGATCAGCCAATAGCAAGCCACCACCCCTCAGGCACAATCAAGCCCCGCCCACATCTGTTATTGTTTGAGAAGCTATTGTGCAAAACTAATAAAGTTTAAATGAAATAAAAATATTAATAAATACGTTGAAAGGAATCATATCTAACATTGCAGGACTGTAGTGAGTAGGAAACAAATGTAATTGAAAGAAATATTAAATCATTTTTTACACATTTTATAATATTTCTGTATAAATCGGGACTGTTAGGGAAGACTGGGGGGTTTGTGGGAAAAATAGAGTAGCTTAAATTGAAATAAATGACTACATCACTTGTGTAAAAATAAATGTAATATTTTATAATACAATAAAAAAAGTGTTATTTTAAGCTGCAGTCCGTAACTTTTTGTGCTCTAGTGGTTAATAAACAGAACCGCATGCGTCTCGCGGAAGAGCACTGCAGCCGGATCTACTTCTCTCTGGTTATGTCTGTGGCGGATCACGCAGGGACTGTGCTCCTCCACACCAGTCTGGCCTGAAATAGTCCCAATATAAACACTTATTATAAGTGTACCATAATGATTTAGGGTAAGACAAAAACACGGTTTGGAGAATTGATTCATGTTGTACATTCTCATTATATCATTTTTGTAAATCTTTAACACAAAAAAAGTTACAAACAGCAGCTTTTATATTTCAGTTTTTCTATAAAATTGTTTAAAAAATAAGATAAATGTATATATAGATATTTAACATTACAGTACTAGTGTGAGTAGAGAGAAAAATAAGAGATTTAATATTTAATAAAATTTTCTAATTGTAAATGATGTCTTTACACATGAACACAGTAAGGGGCATTGATGAAGTTTAACCTGTATATGCTGCCACTGAGCCAAATAATGAAGAAGAACAAACCTGCTGACCACAGCTATGCTGACGAGGAGGAGATTGGAAAAGGAGAGCAGTGTGCTTTATTCTGCTTGTGGCAGCAGACAGTGAAGCGGACTCAACAAAGGGGAGGCCCTGCGGGGCAAAGGTCACGACCCCTCCAGGAGCCCGTCTTTAACCAGGAGACATCCCAAACCTGCTCCATCTCTTCCATCTCAGATAGGGGTGCCTGAATTTAGGATCAGGCAGATTGGGATCTGTTGATCACCATTTTATCTTTATATTTCATGGGCGTCGGAAGCAAATAAAAAGTGTGTGTGTCCCAGTAGCGGCTGGTGACAAATATTACAGGTGGGTCCTTTTTTTTGCGGGGGGTCAGAGGGTTCTCACCTGGAGTTTTTCTTTCGCAGATGTGATTTCCTAGCCTGAAGTGGTCATACTCAATTCTAGTCAGAATATGAACTGCCCGACGTAATAACATTGGTGGGCGGGGCTAAGTTCGGCGGGCATCCAGGCTAGTGATATCCTGCATTATGGTGCGTTTGAGGCCATATCCTTTGCCTATATCAATAAAAGACCTCAAACCAGTCAATACAATAGTCTAATAAATAGACTATATTAATTTAACTGCCACAGTTTCACAGGTAATGATAATGAACCAGTTGTTTATTATGCTCCGTGTCCAGATAGAAATAGTGCCGTGGACTAAACCATTGATTGGGCCAGACACGATGACAGAAAGCACTGCGTTATTCACCCTGACTATAGTGTGGGGGTAATACACACGCTTCGACACTAATCGATCAGAGGTTTGAACTCGCTCTACTCCCTGTCCCCATCACATATCCGATCGGAAAGGCATTTATTTTCAATAAAAATTGAGAAAATATTAGAAAAGTGGAAATAAAGCATTTAACATGTTTAATAATAAGTGTTTAGCAGTTGAGGTTAGGTAAGCAGACATGTGCTGAATTAGAGATGATAAAAGTGAGTGGGTCCGATATCAGTGGGCATAAAAAGTGTCTTATCACACACACACACACACACACACACACACAATGGTTCCAACACCCGTGATTTATTTATTAATTTTAATTCTCTTTACAACTGTTTCTATTTTTATTTTTACACATGGTATTATTTTTCTTATGCATGTTATCACTATATTAATTAATTTCTATGTAAAGCACTTTGAATTGCCATTGTGTATGAAATGTGCTATATGAATAAACTTGCTTCACCAAGACATTTTGGACACTGTGCCAACTGTAAAGTTTGGTGGAGGGGGGATTATGGTGTGGAGTTGTTTTTCAGAGGTTGGGCTTGGCCCCTTAGTTCCAGTTAAAAGAACTCTTAATGCTTCACCAAGACATTTTGGACAATTTCATGGTCTTGACTTTGTGGGATCAGTTTGTGGACGGCCCCTTCCTGTCCCAGCATGACTGCGCTCCAGTGCACAAAGCGTCGGTCCATAAAGACATGGATGAGGAGTTTGGTGTGGAGGAACTGGACTGGCCTGCACAGAGTCCTGAGCTCAACCCGATAGAACAGCTTTGGGATGAATTAGAGCGGAGACTGAGAGCCAGGCCTTCTCGTCCAACATCAGTGCCTGACCTCACAAATGAGCTTCTAGAAGAATGGGCAAAAATCCCCATAAACACACTCCTAAACCTTGAGGAAAGCCTTCCCAGAAGAGCTGGAGCTGCTAGAGCTGCAAAGGGTGGGCCGACTCCATATTAAACCCTACAGATTAACAATGGGATGGCATTAAAGCTCATGTGCATGTAAAGGCAGGCGTCCCAACACTTTTGGCAATATAGTGTAGACTTTTGTAGTGGTGTCTGAAACCATAGTTGACATTATCAAGTGCACTCATGTATTACGAGTATACTCAATGGCTAGAGAATACCCATAATGCACTCTGAGGAACTGTGCTGAATGAATCCCGCGTCTCACCAGAAGATGGCGGCCACAGCTCAATCATCCATTTCCACACCACTAGTCCAATATGGCCACCGCGTAATATCATCACATCCTTTTTAAATGATCAATCGACTGATTAGTTAAAGTTTATACATAGTTCCCCCAATGTGCATACTATCCGCCTTAAATAGTGTTGAGAATATCTCCAGCTGATCCGGCGTCAGTGCGCAAGAGGGCGCTGTGTGTGTTCAGGAGAGCGCGTGAGTGTGTGTGTGTGTGTGTGTGTGTGTGTGTGTGTGTGTTGGGATCACTGTTGACATTCTGCCTGGCCTGCTCGTTCGAGCAGTTTGAAGCCTATAATTTCACTCAGCTGTAATGTCATTGGGGTTTATTATACACCAGGACCGAAGCACGCGATCTAATGTAATGGTAAGTCGCTGAATAATCCTGCAGTTCTGGTTTTTAATCTCTTCTCTTTGCTGATAGAGGGACTGTCACGTCGTTTGGATTTGCTGCTCTCTCTGATCCTTTCTCCTTTCTCCGTGTCGGCGCGCGAATGTCGGTGTGATTTATAATGGCATGTTGTTGTGCAGACTGTGGTAATGTGAGGGATATTCAGAGTTCGGGGAGCTAACGTGTGTTAGCAAGCGTGCTAACGCCAATGGGGTTTGCGACAGTTAACGTTAGTTAGCCATGAGTTAAAATAATGCAGATTTTTTTTTAGCCGACTTCTTCTTTATGTATTATGTAATCGTTTTAACTGGTGGACTGCTTATTTTTGGTAGCCCGTCGTTTGTTTTATATGCTGTATAAAAGGTCGGTTTTGCATGAGTAAATTAACAGTTAGATATTTTAAAACAATAAAAAGGCATAAACATTAAGATGGATGTCATAAAATGGCTTATTTAAGATGAAATAAAGTTGTTGTTTCTCCGAAAGTCTAAACTGTAGTAGAACTGTACAATGAACTGTATTTGAATACTAAATATAATATATAAACAAAATATATAAGCACTATAGAACAATTATAGATGACGTTTACGCGTTTGCCCCGCCCCTTTGATGGCAATTACGCAGTTTTTTTTAAATTGGCATTATTAGTTTATCAATAGTTTTAACCGTTTAATACATTGGAAATGGCTGCAATTGTTGTTTTTCCTCAGTGATAAATGGGTTATGAGTACGCGGGGTGTGGTTTAGTAAATGTGGGAGTGGTTTACGAAATGAAGGCGTGGCTTATCTGTGTTTACAATAACAAAAGGTTGCAATAAATATATATATGGCCGAATCCATATTAAACCCTACTGATTAAGAATGGGATGGCATTAAAGTTCATGTGCATGTAAAGTCAGATGTCCCAAAACTGTTGGCAATATAGTGTACACACGCACACTATATATATATATATATACACACACACACTCACACAATTTTTTTGTGTGTGGTAAATCAGCTTTAAATTCATTCCATTGTTGATCAATAAATATTTGTAAGGGTCAGTGTTTGGCTGGTTATCGTGATGGTCCCTGTATCTGCAAACGTGGCCAAAAGAAACTTTATTGATATTTGGAAGCAGAAAGCAAATTGCTAGTGCCTCGTTATATCATAAAGATAATTTCATCAGTGCCCATTGTTCAGAGGGCTCTTAAACGTGTCCAGAATCCTGGATGTTTTCCATCTGCTTCCTCTGAGCGGGCAGACGGGGTTGAGTTGGCCTCAGGAGCAGGAAATGGCTCTGAACGGGACGTCCTGTTGACGGTGTGTCTGCTTTCTCAGGTGTGATTGCAGCGGCTCTGAAGATGCTGCTCTCTTTGGGGATGCTGATGCTGTCTGCCACTCAGATTTACACCATTTTCACGGTTCAGATATTCGCCTTCCTCAACCTGCTGCCCGTGGAGGCTGATATATCGGCCGTGAGTTCCTACCACTGTTACACACACACAGCGTTTAAACACACGGCTGCGGGACAATGATTCATGGCTGCGTTTGTTTTTCAGTATTCATTCGACAATAAAACGGAGAACTTTGATGACCTGCCGGCTCGATTTGGCTACCGGCTGCCCAGTGAAGGACTGAAGGTGAGTTTGCTGTGGAATAAATCAACTTCTGAATGTCAAATCTGTGCAGTGTTTGTTTGCAATTATTAGTCTGAGTGCTTCATCAGGCGTGCGTGTGTGTGTGAAGCTCACTGGATAAGTGTTCATGACAGCCAGATGTGCATGGCAGGAGTGTGTATGCGTAGGCCAGGTGTTCCAGATTGGACACCAGCAGTCTGCCGCTGGGACAGAGGCTAGTGTGTAAAAACATCCCTCTTGGCCTGCCCCTGGACCTGAGCGCTGGGGCCTGAGGCGCGTCCGGTGAGTGGTAGCTGTCCCTGTCCCATGATGAGTGGAGATGATTGACCCTGAAACCGTACCTCATCTGCAGAGCTGAGGACCTCAAAGCAGAAGAAACATTGGACATCGCTTAGCTTCTTATTTCTGAAATCGGCTTCCTGAAGGACTAGTTCTAGAACGATCTTAAAGGGACAGGTCAGCCGGAAATGAGCCTGATGTTTATCTGCTGACCCCCAGGGCATCCGGGGTGTAGGTGTGTGTGTGTTTTCTCAGGAGAACACACAGGGCAGCAACAAATGATTATTTTGATAAGCGATTAATCTAACGATTAGTAGAATGATTAATCGATTATTGCCATCGCTGTTGGCGACTAATCAGCACGTTTTGAACAGTTATTTAATTAGTTAAAACATTGAGGTATTCATATTCATATTCTAACTATAATATAAACAAAGACAATAGGGGTGTAAGAAAATATCGATACACGTGAATATCGCGATATTATGTTTGGCGATACTGTATCGATTCTCAAAAACGCTGTATCGATATTTATATATTTATTTATTTACATCCAAGATTCGTGGCTTTGTGTTCGGTTTAAACCACAGACTGTATAACACCCAACCGCTAGATGGCAGTGTTATCTCAGAACGTATAACGGACGCGGACCCGGAGAAGCACAAGGTAAGGGCGCGCATCGCTAGTGTTTGCATTAGCAAACCCAGCTCTCAAGACGATAGCATTATCCCGCTCCTGCAGTACACAGAGCTGAAGTGTGGACTCATGTTGGCTTCAGCTAAAAAGAAGCCACTAAGGAAATCGACATTGAAACAGAGAGCTCGCTTAACATCCTGACGTCACCCGCGCTGCTGAGAAGCGTTTCGATAGAATGTCCTGCACGCTTTCCTCTCAGTAACAAAATAAACACACTCCAAAACTGACAGCGGTGGCAGGAGAACGAAAGATAATAGCGGATATGATGACCAGCTCTGCAGCTCAGTAACGTTACTTGAAATAGCACTTTATAGAAAATAGCTTAACGTTATTAAATATAAAACAAACAGTCATTCAGTCATGGAATGGACTGCTCTTCCTGTTGTTAAATAGCCACTGCTATACTGTGAACCTTTAAAACATTTACACATAAAGAATCCTGCAGTCACTTTACATTTCCCTTAACTTATTGCACATTGCATATGATTAGTGATATAAATTATACTGTATTAATTAAATAAAATACTTTGTCTCGTGTTTTAGGCATATGGTTGTGTTTTTTATTCTTTTAAATTATAAAAAAAAAAAAGAAATATTGCAATATATTGCCTCTCTTACAATATCGCAATATATTACGATATATCGTATCGTAACCCCTGAATCGTGATACGTATTGTATCGCCAGAGTCTTGGCAATACACAGCCCTAAAAGACAATCACCTTAGCTTTCTGAAATGGCGGTTTTAATGAACGAATCTATTCCAACTCAAATCACACTAATGCTTTCTCCGCATCGTTTAAATATGCTGTTCTCTTCTAGCCTAGAAATCGAGACGCACCCTAGCGGCAGCAAATCTAATCTGCCGTGAGTGTCGTCTAGCAACTCTCAATAAACTTCTGAGCTGTAAACGCCAAACTCGGGTCGGGCCAATCACATCGTGTATAGAGTCGGTGGGCGGGGCCATAATGACGACGGCCGAGTTGCGCTTGCGTGCTTCTAGTAAACACAGAAACTGGTGAACGGCGGCGGTCTTTCGAATCAGCTTTGACCGCGACTCTGGAAGACTTGAGTTAAGCTTTTCTCTGAGAAAAGAACAAAGAACGGCACTGAAGTCATTCTTAAAAAGGGAAGATGTGTTCGGAGTTTAGCCGACCGGATACGGCGAATGTTTAATCTGTCAGCGAGCTCTGCTTCACCTTCGTTGCTCTGGTTGGTGTAGCGCTATCCTATCGCGTGCAGAGGGAGTTTGACAGACAGCCGTTTATCCGCCCCTCAGACTGAGCTGTCAATGGGGAGTTCCCAGACCAAAGATCTTGATGTGGGTCAGGCTTGTCAGGCGAGTTCTCTTCCAGATGAATGAATGAATAAATCAGCTGTATTTCCTCTGATAGTGACAGAAAGTGATCAGTAGGTGCTGCTTAAACGGGACATTTACTTCAGGACACAAAGAATGGTGAAATATAAATCTGCAAGCAATTATTACAAGTATAAAAATGTCTTTCTTTCGTGACAGTTGAGCTGAGAGATTGTCATTCAGCTTTTAATGAACCGTATGAAAGCGTATCTGACATGAGTGATCCGACCTGCTTTTGGAAGTCTTCCTGTAAAATACAGGAGAGATGAGACTATCATACCCAATAGTGTTACAATACGGACTCCTAAACTCCAGCCAGCGGTATTCTCTCCAACATCACGTTACTGTAGTTATCATCTACACTGGAGTCATTATTATGAGTAGTATTGTCTTCTCTTCTAGTGATTATCTTCAGCTGGAGAACTGTCCTGTTGTTCTGGGGTGGTTCGTCTCTAATTCTCCGACCTGCACGTCGAGCTCCCGTTAAAGGCATGAACTCGACAACATTCTCGGAGTGAAGTTTTGTGAAACTTTCCCACACTTTGCCAGATGGGATTCGTTTGCAATCTGTCATCATTTGGCTGTTTTCTTCTTCCGCAATAGCATTTGACGGCTCTGTGATCAGCAGTAATGCTGCTCCACCTGAAAGCATTTGAAAAGCGTCAAACATCTTTCCAAACATGAGAAGCGTTTAGTCATGTTAAATCAAAGCGTTTCAATCTGTTTATTCAGCTCAGATTGACATGAATTATACGAGCAGCGGCTGAGTTATAAATCTTCACGTGTGTTCTCCTGGAGATACACACACACACACACACACGTATGATGCCCTGGGGGTCAGCAGATCAACATCAGGAGTTGCCGTTTGCTGAACTGCCTGAAACGAGTCGGAGCAGACCAGTCAGACCCCTCAGGCTGTGCTCAGTTTCTGTTCCTGTTTGACCAAACCTCGTGATGTGCTGGGGAAGACATTACCTCACATCCTCACACTTCCTCATCTGCCAGCTCAAGCTGAAGGCATTCAGACCATAGAGAAGTACACGTAGATGCCTCATTAGCCACGGTTCCTATGGGCCGCTCTACGTTAGCCGTCCGCCGTTTTCGAACGGTCAAAGCCGGCCATGAACACGCTTTGTGAACTTTGAAATGTCTCGCTGCACGCGCAAGCAGTGCTTCTGGCAGCGCTCCTCTCGCTGATCACTCGCAGCTGAACCGTGTATTACAAATACAGACCATAATATCGTCCATTCTGCCACATTTGCTGGCGTTCTCCTCCGAGATGTGCTTTGATTTATGACGGGCAGCACATATCTGCTGCAAATGGCCCATTCCCAAACACAAGTGTTTTTGTGTAGATCCAAACCAAGCGGCGACTGAAACGGAAGTAATGTAAACTGCAGTTCCTCCACTGGCCACTAGAGCGGCTCCAGAAGCAGCAGAACCTCACTGAGCTCATGTTAAAATGCCCAACTGTACAGCAGAATAAAACATGTTTACAGTCTGGGACATAATGTGGTTTTGGCCTATACGGCTAATTTTACTCTTCATGGCGACTGTGAGGGGTGAATTTATTTAACTCATTCGTTTATGTTATATAAAGCCTTAAAGTTCTGCATAATTAAGGGCGTGGTGCCGTCTATAGGCATTGTCACCTCAGCTCCGCCTCTGCCCATTTTCTGTTATCCGGGAGTGACACGCGATGACTCGCTCACAAGATGGCGGCGGCTCGTCTCTACTTTACGCTTCAGACGGCTCTTCATAATCCTATGGGTGACGCCACAGACACTACGGCCAGATTTTACAGTCTATGATCCAAACACTATAATTGCTAAACGAACACAAACGTCTCACCTGAGAGGTTTCTTCAGCGCAGTGTTGGGTTTGTATTTAATCAGCATATCTGCGATGTATTGGGGTCCTAGCTCATTGAGTGATTTATAAACAAGTAATAGTACTTTAAAGTCGATCCTAAATGTAACTGGAAGCCAGTGTAAAGACCTGAGGACTGGTGTGATATGGTCATATTTTCTGGTTCTGCTCAGAATCCTGGCAGCAGCGTTCTGTATGAGCTGCAGCTGTCTAATGGTCTTTTTGGGAAGGCCGGTGAGAAGGCCATTACAATAGTCCACCCTACTGGTGATGAAAGCATGAACGAGTTTCTCTAAGTCTTGCCTGGAGACAAAACATCTAATCCTTGCAATATTTTTCAGATGACAGTATGCTGATTTAGTTATTGCTTTGACATGACTACTGAAACTCAGGTCGGACTGTAAAATCACTCCAAGATTCCTGACTTGATTTTTTGTTATCAGGCCTTTAGCCTCAAGATATGCGTTCACCTTGAGAATTTCATCTTTGTTTCCAAATGTAGTGATTTGGGTTTTGTCTTTGTTTAACTGAAGATAGTTTTGGCACATCCAGTTGTTAACTTCATCAATGCATTTGCACAGGGAGTCAATGGGGCTGTAGTCATTAGGTGACAGTGCTAAGTAGAGCTGGGTGTCATCAGCATAGCTGTGGTAAGCAATATTGTTCTTTTTCATTATTTGGCTCAGTGGCAGCATATACAGGTTAAACAGGAGAGGTGCTAGAATTGACCCTTGTGGGACTCCGCATGTCATGGACGTCCACTCAGACTTATGGTCTCCTATACTCACATAATAACCTCTCCCTTCTAAGTATGATCTGAACCATCTGAGGACCATCCCAGAAAGCCAGACCCAGTTTTCCAGCCTGTCTAGAAGTATGTTGTGGTCAACAGTATCGAATGCAGCACTGAGATCCAGTTGTACCAGAATTGATGTTTTGCCTGTATCAGTGTTTAAGCGAATATCATTTATAATCTTTATGAGCGCTGTCTCTGTGCTGTGATGCGGTCGGAAACCAGATTGAAAATTGTCAAAGAATCCGTTTGAGTTTAAGAATTTGAAGCTCCATATTCTGTTAAATACACTAAAACACCATGAAGAGAGAAAGATCTGGAGATTTAACATTTTGAGATTTACAATTATTAAACTGTGTGTGTGTGTGTGTGTGTGTGTGTGTGTGTGTGTGTGTGTGTGTGTGTGGTGTGTGTGTGTGTGTGTGTGTGTGTGTGTGTGTGGTGTGTCATGTGGTGTTTTCCTCTCTCTGGGAGTGTCCGTCATGTGCTGGGCTCATGGCTCAGTGACACAGGAAGTGTGTGTGGATCAGCAGAGGGTGCTGTTGGGATCTGATGTGTGTGTGTGTGTGTGTCCACAGGGCTTCCTGATCGGGGCGCGTCCTGAGAATGCCTGTGTGCCGATCGATCCGCCGCCCCTGAGGGACAACCTCTCCAGCGCCTTCATCGTGCTCATCAGGCGCTTCGACTGCAACTTCGACATCAAGGTTTGAGTGCAGGATCACACACACACACACACACACACACACACACACACACACTGCCCCTAAACCTACCCATCTCACACACACACACACTGCCCCTAAACTTACCCATCACACACACACACACACACACACACACTGCCCCTAAACCTACCCATCTCTCACACACACACACACACACTGCCCCTAAACCTACCCATCTCTCACACACACACACACACACTGCCCCTAAACCTACCCATCTCTCACACACACACACACACACTGCCCCTAAACCTACCCATCTCTCACACACACACACACACACTGCCCCTAAACCTACCCATCTCTCATACACACACACACACACACACACACACACACACACACACACACTGCCCCTAAACTTACCCATCACACACACACACACACACACACACACTGCCCCTAAACCTACCCATCTCTCGCACACACACACACACACACTGCCCCTAAACCTACCCATCTCACACACACACACATGTAACGGTGACACTGGAGTGCAGTGTAGATTAATATTCCTATGATAACGGTGACGTGCTGTTAGTGAAGGCCTGACCTACACCTCAGAGAGGACTCGTTCAATACACTACACCGAGCAGATATATAAAACTAACACACACACACACACACACACACAACACAACACAGCGACTAAAACTCAACGCCAGCTCAAAATATGAATTTATCATTATTTTTGTAAATTATAAATAGAATATGTTTTGCATTATTCAAGTTGTTCATAAATCATTCATTCATTAATCATGAATTATTTCTTATAAAAATAACTTTAGATTTGACAATGTTGTTGTTTTTTGTTATACATTTTTCTTTTAGTTAAATTTATTTTTATATATATATAAATAAATTGTAGTTTTTATAAATTATAAAATGTTTAACAAAATGACTAAAACTGAAGCCAGTTCAAAATATTAATTTATATATATATTTTTTTATATTATATATTAAAAAAAATATTAAAATTATAAACTTTTTATACATTTATATTTTATTCTCTTCAGCGCACGTGTCAGCACATCACATGCAAACATGTCAAGGTGTGTGTGTGAGCGTGTGGCCTGGTAATCCCTACGTTATGGGGACAAAATGTCCCCACAAAGATGGCAATATCCGAAATCCTTGTCCTTGTGGGGACATTTTTAGGTCCCCATGAGGAAAACATCTTATAAATCACACAGGAGGAGTTTTTTTGAGAAAGTAAAAATGCAGAATGTTTCCTGTGATGGGTAGGTTTAGGTCTGTGTGTGTGTGTGTGTGTGTGTGTGTGTGTGTGTGTGTGTGTGTGTGTGTGTGTGTGTGTGTGATGGGTAGGTTTAGGGGCAGGGGCAGTGTAAGGGGATAGGATGTACAGTTTGTACAGTATGAAAGCCATTACGCCTATGGAAAGTCCCCATAAAACATGGAAACACAACGTGTGTGTGTGTGTGTGTGTGTGTGAGTGTGTGTGTGTGTGTGTGAGTGTGTGTGTGTGTGTGTGAGCGTGTGTGTGTGTGTGTGTGTGTGTGTGTGTGTGTGTGTGTGTGTGTGTGTGTGTGTGTGTGTGTGTGTGAGTGTGTGATAGTGAAACAATAAAAGTTCTGCAGTATTTTAATATTCAAATAGTTTGTTATTATACCTGTGACCTGAGTGTGTGTCTTTCTGTCTCTTATCTCTGTCTGCACACATTCTCTAATCTCACACACACTTTATCAACACTTTAGAAGACCTCAACATTAGGTAATAATCCTCAGTCCTGCCAGGAGAGGGCGCTGTGAGAGACTCAAAGCCACACAGGAAAACACTGCTCTTCTGTGATCCGCAAGCCATACGTGTGTCATACAAGAGCGTGTGTGTGTGTGTGTGTGTGTGTGAACACAATGCCTCTGTCCTTCAGGTCCTCCACGCGCAGAAGGCGGGCTACAAGGCGGCGATTGTCCACAATGTGGACTCTGATGACTTGATCAGCATGGGATCCAATGATCGTGAGTTCTGCACACGCATGCATTAAGCATGAAGCAGACACACACACACACACACACACACACACACACTCTCTCGTGTGTTCTGCTGCGGCACAATGCTGCCATTCATATCGCCAGAGCTGTATTTATGAGTTCTGAGCGGGCAGATGCCGCTCCTCGGGGAATGTGCTGTAGGGTCGTCCTTCAGTGCTCTTAAAGGGACAGTGCACCTCCGTCATTTACTCTGGACCCCACTGACGCTCGTATCAACTAAAACAGCTCAAACATTCTGCAGATATCTCATTATAATATAATGTAGATTAGAGTTCCTGCAGTAATAGTGATTAATTTTATTAACGTGTGCAGGTTTCACAAAAAAAGCGTGCACAACACCGATCTACACAAGCGGCGCGCACATTAAAGCGTCTCTCAAACGGCCCGCGAGCACCAAAGAGAGTTTTTCCTGGCTTATGGCTCGTAAATGCCCAAACACGCACATGATGTCGAAACGCCTGTCCTGGGGTCGGTGTGTATGGAGAGAAACACAGGCAGTTTTGCAGTGTGAATCGCGGAGAGAACGCATGTGTGTCCGTGGATCGGATCCGTGCATTAACTCTTAAAGTGACAGTAGCCTAATAAACCTCTGTTCATCAGAGATCAAAACAGAAAATCACTCGCTGCTCTTCACTCAATAACGTCAACCGTAAGCTTTAAACTGCATTTAATCTTTACTGTGAAGAACAGCCAGTTATTTAACATTCGATCGCTTTAGTTTCTCTAGGGTTTCTGACCTGAATACAGGCGTGTTGACTTCATTTGTCTTTTAGTCTGCTTTGTTTTCTTTTGTTCAGCGTTCCCACGGGTCCTTGAAAGTTTGTGAAAGGACACACAGATTCGGGTGCTTGAACGTCCAAGTAGAACGTAAAGCATATTCATAAATCTTAAAGGGATAGTTCACTTTGAAATGTAAATTCTGTCATCCTTTACTCTACCTCAAGTTATTTCAAACCTGTATGAGTTTCTTTCTTCAGCTGAACTCAAGGGAAGGTTTTTTAAAGAAAATCCATAGTAGGAAAAAAATACTACAGAAGTCAATGGCTCCAGTTTAGTGTTTGGTTACTGACATTATTCAGAAAATCTTCCCTTGAGTTCAGCTGAAGAAAGAAACTCATACAGGTTTGAAACAACTTGAGGGTGAGTAAAGGATGACAGAATTTTAATTTTAAAGTGAACTATCCCTTTAAGACTTCTGGTTGCATGAGCTTAAGCTCTTTTCAATTTTTGAGTTCAGAAGCTTTTTTTCATAGTTGTGTTTGCCACATGAAATCTATAACTCTGAATCTTAAGGAAACACGATGTGCTCTCGCACTCGCCTAACCCATGTTCAGACCTTGAGTTTGGAGACGATCAGATTATCCCTGATTATTACCGAATGTTTACTTCAGTTACAAATAAAGCCTCCCTGTGCTCTAAGCTATTGCAACAACACTACCCAAATTAACCACAAAATGATGAGATCATTATATACAGTGAGGAAAATAAGTATTTGAACATGCCATTGCCCTGCTATTTTGCAAGTTCTCCCTGTAAATCATGGAGGGGTCTGAAATTGTCATCGTAGGTGCATGTCCACTGTGAGAGACATAATCTAAAAAAAATATCCAGAAATCACAATGTATGATTTTTTAAACTATTTATCCGTATGATACAGCTGCTAATAAGTATTTGAACATCTGTCTCTCAGCTAGATTTCTGACCCTCAAAGACCTGTTACTCTGCCTTTAAAATGTCCACCTCCACTCCATTTATTATCCTAAATTAGATGCACCTGTTTGAGGTCGTTAGCTGATAAAGACACCTGTCCACCCCATACAATCAGTAAGAATCCAACTACTAACATGGCCAAGACCAAAGAGCTGTCCAAAGATACGAGAGACAAAATCATACACCTCCACAAGGCTGGAAAGGGCTACGGGGAAATTGCCAAGCAGCTTGGTGAAAAAAGGTCCACTGTTGGAGCAATCATTAGAAAATGGAAGAAGCTAAACATGACTGTCAATCTCCCTCAGACTGGGGCTCCATGCAAGATCTCACCTCGTGGGGTCTCAATGATCCTAAGAAAGGTGAGAAATCAGCCCAGAACTACACAGGAGGAGCTGGTCAATGACCTGAAAAGAGCTGGGACCACCGTTTACAAGGTTACTGTTGGTAATACACTAAGGCATCAGGGTTTAAAAGGGTTCCCCTGCTTAAACCAGCACATGTCCAGGCCCGTCTTAAGTTTGCCAATGACCATTTGGATGATTCAGAGGAGTCATGGGAGAAAGTCATGTGGTCGGATGAGACCAAAGTAGAACTTTTTGGTCATAATTCCACTAAACGTGTTTGGAGGAGGAAGAATGACGAGTACCATCCCAAGAACACCATCCCTACTGTGAAGCATGGGGGTGGCAGCATCATGCTGTGGGGGTGTTTTTCTGCACATGGGGCAGGGCGACTGCACTGTATTAAGGAGAGGATGACCGGGGCCATGTATTGTGAGATTTTGGGGAACAACCTCCTTCCCTCAGTTAGAGCATTGAAGATGGGTCGAGGCTGGGTCTTCCAACATGACAATGGCCCAAAGGCTACTGTACCAAATATTAAGATTGATTTTCTCAGGTGCAGGTGTTCAAATACTTAATTGCAGCTGTATCATACAAATAAATAGTTTAAAAAATCATATATTGTGATTTCTGGATGTATTATTTTTTTTAGATTATGTCTCTCACAGTGGACATGCACCTACTATGACAATTTCTCGACCCCTCCATGATTTACAAGTGGGAGAACTTGCAGAATAGCAGGGTGCTCAAATACTTATTTTCCTCCGTGTGTGTATGTGTGTGTATATATATATATATATATATATATATATATATATATATATATATATATATATATATATATATATATATTAAGGTATTGTATGAAAGTTAGAAATTTCAGTATTGTGACAACACAAATGTAAATACATCTCACTCATCAGAACTGTCCAGAGATTTAACAGCATTTTACTGATGAGAATGGAGTGTGTGTTTGATGGACAGGTGGAGCTGGGGAGGAGGAAGGGCAAAGACCTCTCACATTTGCTTGCTTTTTTATGTAAAGGGATTATCGCTTTAAAGCGGAGATAAACTCAAATCATGCTAAAACACACTCGTGACAGTGATTCACACGGGTTTGTTTACAGAATGTGTGTTTTCGCAGTGGATATTCTGAAGCAGATCGACATTCCCTCAGTGTTTATTGGTGAAGAAGCGGCCAACTCTCTGAAAGAGGATTACATCTATGAGAAAGGGTGAGGGATGAACACCAGTCATATGACCTGAGGAGAGGCGGAAATATTACACATTACCAAACGCTCTCCCACGGCTGACTCTAGGCTGTGTTCTCTGAGCAACTAAAATGACTTGTAAACAGCTAAACCTCTATATAAAGTGATCAGCAGGATCACGCTCACAGAGTCTTGCTTTGTGTTTTCAGCGGTCATGTGATCCTCATGCCGGACTTCAGTTTGCCTCTGGAATATTACCTGATCCCGTTCCTCATCATCGTTGGCATCTGCCTCATCCTCATTGTAGTTTTCATGGTGAGTCATTACTGTGTGTGTAACACGCCAAATATGACAATATATTAGTTTTGACTGACACATTTACATCCTTTAATGTCAGATCACAAAGTTCGTACAGGACAGACACAGAGCCCGGAGGAGTCGCTTACGCAAGGACCAGCTGAAGAAACTCCCCATTCACAAGTTTAAGAAGGGTAAGGAGCGCTCCACATGCTTGAAATCAGACCAGTTCTGCTGCTGCGTCAGCCTGGCCCATGGGAATCACAGGAATAAAGCACACTTCACTATATATTCACATAGAGAACAGCGGATTCACACTGGAGGAACAGTATTCAGTATAATATTAATGTTGTTTGATTGACAGCTCCAGCCTCTATATAGTTCTGCGCATGAATCATATCCTATCAGAAATCACTGGTCTCAGATCAGGCGTCAGCATTAACGCGGTTACTCTCATGCTGTGGCGTTTCTGTCGAGTCCATTTCGCAAAAGTCTGTTTGCACAGAATCTAAAGTGAAATGTAGAGATCACAAATAAATGATGCTCAACTGAGACGACGCTCACATTGTTGAGAATAAATAAGCACATTCCTAGCTTTAGGATCCTTTAGAAGGTAAAGTTATTTCAGTCGCTCTTCTCTACTCGTCATCTCACTAACACTCCAGTGGGCGGAGCTAAAGCTGTGGTGAAGTGGGCGGAGCTAAAGCTAGGATTATGATGAAGTGGGCGGAGCTAAAGCTGTGATGATGATGATGTGGGCGGAGATAAAGCTGTGGTGATGATGGTGAAGTGGGCGGAGCTAAATCTGTGATGATGATGTGGGCGGAGCTAAAGCTGTGGGGATGATGTGAAGTGGGCGGAGCAAAAGCAGTGATGATGATGTGGGCGGAGCTAAAGCTGTGGTGATGATGAATAAGTGGGCGGAGCTACAGCAGTGATGGTGATGATGAAGTGGGCGGAGCTAAATATGTGATTATGATGTGGGCGGAGCTAAAGCTGTGGTGATGATGAAGTGGGCGGAGCTACAGCAGTGATGGTGATGATGAAGTGGGCGGAGCTACATATGTGAATTGGGCGGGGCTAAAGCAGTGATTGTGAAGTGGGCGGAGCTAAAGCTGTGATGAAGTAGGCGTTGATCTTCAGTCTTTCTCCATCTATTATAGGCTCATTCACAGCCAGTCGTTCTCTGGGCTTGAGGACAATAAAAGCTGTTTTTGGACTGGCCAGGAAGTTTTCAGTCCTGAATCTGATCATATGATGAGCTCTTATATGTCAAAAACACAAGGAAAATGTGATTTCTCAGTTCATGACCCTTTAAAATGGCTGTCTGGTTGGTGTGTTGTTGGAAATGCAGTGTTTTTGAGTTCTTCAACTATTGCTTATATTAAAAGGGTTAGTTCACCCAAAAATGTAAATTCTGTCATTGAATTCCTCATTTCGTTCCAAACCTGTAAGATCATCATCGTGTTCATCTTCAGACACAGATGAAGATATTTCTCAATAGAGAGCGCTCTGACCTCTCCTTAGACGGCTACACAACTACCACTGTCAAGCTCCAGAAAGGCAGTGAACCCATCAGTAAATTACCCATGTGACTCCAGTGGTTTAGTTTATGAGGCGACCCGAGAGCCGTAAACACACTGTAAGGCCCTCGCGTTGTGTTGCCGTGAGAGTATCTGCAAGAATGCGCATCAGAGATTCTTATTTGGTAAATAAAGTGGTAAAGTGTGTTTAATGCTTCATAAACCTGAGGCTGAACCCCTGGAGTCACATGGGTCACTGTACTGATGATGTCTTGATGAAACTCTAGCCTCTTCATGGAGCTGTGGCTGGCCGTCAGCATTGAGCACGTCCATGCGGGATGGGTGGACAGCCTGGCATTGTGTAAAAGCGACGGGTGTGGGCGATGTGGAATTCCCCTCGCATCTCCACCTCCTCAGTGAACCGTCAGGGCATTTTACAACCAAATCAACACCAGCTCCATTGACCTGTTCAGCTCGGCCATCGCTTCTCCTGAAGGAGCTGTCAGGCCTGTTCGTCAGGAGTTAGCCTTCACACAGCGGTGTTCACAGATCCTCTTACAGATGAAAGGTGTGTGTGAGATTTCATGAAGCAGAAAGTGTGTGATGCGCTTCAGATGTTCAGTCATATCAGTGTGAAGGTCATGTGTTTCCATCATCTATTCACCAGATGCCATGTGGATCATTTATCTACCATAGTATACCTAAATGCCAACAGGACACACACTGAAAAGACTTCATTTTCTTCATGCAAAACATGTGGCTAGAAGTGAGCCAGCTGGTTTAAACTACTCTTCTTCTTCTTTTCTGGCCAATGATTCATGACACAAAAAATCCCGTTTGCCAGATCAACCGACTGACACATCTTGCCCCATATCATTCTTAACACGTGCACTAATTCCCTTCACACAGATACAGCACAGCAAACGTGTGTGTGCGTGTGTGTGTATGTGAGTCCACCGTCCTCTGCGCTGACTCGCAGGTTTTCTCCATCCGCCCGCTGTGCTGATTCATCGGTTCTGCTGCCCGCTGCAGTCTCACTGAGCCAGTGTGTGTTTCCTGTCGTATGACCGTGCAGCCGGACCACAGACTCAACACACACACACACACACACACACACACACACACACACACACACTCTACCAGCTCTCTGCAGTGATAGCGCAGGGATTCAGACCTGGAGAATTGAATCTTTAGCTATGGCTGACCATGTCTGTGTAACAAAGGCCCTGTTTACAGCTGGTATTAAGATGTTACGGTCGATCGAATCAGTGGACTGCACTAAATAAAGCTGGAGAAACAGGCAAGCGTAAGGATTTGAGCGAGTTTGGCCAGATTGTGACGGCTAGAGGACTGGGTCAGAGCATCTCCAAAACTGCAGCTCTTGTGGGCTGTTCCCGGTCTGCAGTGGTCAGTATCTATCAAAAGTGCTCCAAGAGGACCAGTGGAGAACCGGCCACAGGGTCATGGGCGGCCAAGGCTCATTGATGCACGTGGGGAGCGAAGGCTGGCCCGTGTGGGCCGATCAAACAGACGAGCTACTGGAGCTCAAACTGCTCCAGAAGTTAATTACTCGGGGAACACATGGCCCAGGATGCACTATGGGAAGAAGGCGAGCCGGCGGAGGCAGTGTGATGCTTTGGCCAATGTTCTGCTGGGAAACCTTGGGTCCTCCATCCATGTGGATGTTACTTTGACACGCTCCACCTACCTAAGCATTGCTGAGACCATGTTCAGCCTTTCATGGAAACGGTATTCTGGTGGCTGTGGCTCTTCCAGCAGGATAATGCTCCTGACACAAAGCACAAATGCTTCAGGAATGGTTGGAGGAGCACAACAACGAGTTAAAGGTGTTGACTCAGCCTCTAAATTCGCCAGATCTCAATCCAATCGAGCATCTGTGGGTTGTGCTGAACAAACAAGTCGCACCTCACAACTTACAGGACTCAAAGGATCTGCTGCTAACATCTTGTTGCCAGATACTGACGGGTCAGGGGGGCCAACACAATATTAGTAAATGCTGCTGGTGGTAAAGTGCATTATGAAATGTCTTCGGCTCAGTGCTGGGTTAGATCAGTGGCGGTGGTGTGTCGGTGCTGGGTTAGATCAGTGGCGGTGGTGTTTCGGTGCTGGGTTAGATCAGTGGCGGTGGTGTTTCGGTGCTGGGTTAGATCAGTGGCGGTGGTGTTTTGCTGCTGGGTTAGATCAGTGGCGGTGATGGTGTTTCGGTGCTGGGTTAGATCAGTGGCGGTGATGGTGTTTCGGTGCTGGGTTAGATCAGTGGCGGTGATGGTGTTTCGGTGCTGGGTTAGATCAGTGGCGGTGATGGTGTTTCGGTGCTGGGTTAGATCAGTGGCGGTGATGGTGTTTCGGTGCTGGGTTAGATCAGTGGCGGTGGTGTTTCGGTGCTGGGTTAGATCAGTGGCGGGGATGGTGTTTCGGTGCTGGGTTAGATCAGTGGCGGGGATGGTGTTTCGGTGCTGGGTTAGATCAGTGGCGGTGATGGTGTTTCGCTGCTGGGTTAGATCAGTGGTGATGGTGTTTCGCTGCTGGGTTAGATCAGTGGCGGTGGTGTGGGCTGTTCCCGGTCTGCAGTGGTCAGTATCTATCAAAAGTGCTCCAAGAGGACCAGTGGAGAACCGGCCACAGGGTCATGGGCGGCCAAGGCTCATTGATGCACGTGGGGAGCGAAGGCTGGCCCGTGTGGGCCGATCAAACAGACGAGCTACTGGAGCTCAAACTGCTCCAGAAGTTAATTACTCGGGGAACACATGGCCCAGGATGCACTATGGGAAGAAGGCGAGCCGGCGGAGGCAGTGTGATGCTTTGGCCAATGTTCTGCTGGGAAACCTTGGGTCCTCCATCCATGTGGATGTTACTTTGACCCGCTCCACCTACCTAAGCATTAATGAGACCATGTTCAGCCTTTCATGGAAACGGTATTCTGGTGGCTGTGGCTCTTCCAGCAGGATAATGCTCCTGACACAAAGCACAAATGCTTCAGGAATGGTTGGAGGAGCACAACAACGAGTTAAAGGTGTTGACTCAGCCTCTAAATTCGCCAGATCTCAATCCAATCGAGCATCTGTGGGTTGTGCTGAACAAACAAGTCGCACCTCACAACTTACAGGACTCAAAGGATCTGCTGCTAACATCTTGTTGCCAGATACTGACGGGTCAGGGGGGCCAACACAATATTAGTAAATGCTGCTGGTGGTAAAGTGCATTATGAAATGTCTTCGGCTCAGTGCTGGGTTAGATCAGTGGCGGTGGTGTTTCGGTGCTGGGTTAGATCAGTGGCGGTGGTGTTTCGGTGCTGGGTTAGATCAGTGGCGGTGGTGTTTTGCTGCTGGGTTAGATCAGTGGCGGTGATGGTGTTTCGGTGCTGGGTTAGATCAGTGGCGGTGATGGTGTTTCGGTGCTGGGTTAGATCAGTGGCGGTGATGGTGTTTCGGTGCTGGGTTAGATCAGTGGCGGTGATGTTTCGGTGCTGGGTTAGATCAGTGGTGGTGATGGTGTTTCGCTGCTGGGTTAGATCAGTGGCGGTGGTGTGTCGGTGCTGGGTTAGATCAGTGGCGGTGGTGTGTCGGTGCTGGGTTAGATCAGTGGCGGTGATGGTGTTTCGCTGCTGGGTTAGATCAGTGGCGGTGATGGTGTTTCGCTGCTGGGTTAGATCAGTGGCGGTGATGGTGTTTCGCTGCTGGGTTAGATCAGTGGTGATGGTGTTTCGCTGCTGGGTTAGATCAGTGGCGGTGGTGTTTCGGTGCTGGGTTAGATCAGTGGCGATGGTGTTTCGGTGCTGGGTTAGATGAGCGGCGGGGATGGTGTTTCGCTGCTGGGTTGGATCAGTGGTGGTGGTGGTGTTTCGGTGCTGGGTTAGATCAGTGGCGGTGGTGTTTCGCTGCTGGGTTAGATCAGTGGCGGTGGTGTTTCAGTGCTGGGTTAGATCAGTGGCGGTGGTGTTTCGCTGCTGGGTTAGATCAGTGGCGGTGATGGTGTTTCGCTACTGGGTTAGATCAGTGGCGGTGATGGTGTTGCGGTGCTGGGTTAGATCAGTGGCGGTGATGGTGTTTCGCTGCTGGGTTAGATCAGTGGCGGTGATGGTGTTTTGCTGCTGGGTTAGATCAGTGGCGATGGTGTTTCGCTGCTGGGTTAGATCAGTGGCGGTGGTGTTTCGGTGCTGGGTTAGATCAGTGGTGATGGTGTTTAGGTGCTGGGTTAGATCAGTGGCGATGGTGTTTCGGTGCTGGGTTAGATCAGTGGCGGTGGTGTTTCGGTGCTGGGTTAGATCAGTGGCGGTGGTGTTTCGGTGCTGGGTTAGATCAGTGGTGAGGGTGTGTCTGTGCTGGGTTAGATCAGTGGAGGTGGTGTTTCGGTGCTGGGTTAGATCAGTGGCGGTGGTGTTTCGCTGCTGGGTTTGATCAGTGGCGGTGGTGTTTCGGTGCTGGGTTAGATCAGTGGCGGTGGTGTTTCTGTGCTGGGTTAGATCAGTGGCGGTGGTGTTTCGGTGCTGGGTTAGATCAGTGGTGAGGGTGTGTCTGTGCTGGGTTAGATCAGTGGAGGTGGTGTTTCGGTGCTGGGTTAGATCAGTGGCGGTGGTGTTTCGCTGCTGGGTTAGATCAGTGGCGGTGGTGTTTCGCTGCTGGGTTAGATCAGTGGCGGTGGTGTTGCAGTGCTGGGTTAGATCAGTGGCGGGGATGGTGTTTCGCTGCTGGGTTAGATCAGTGGCGGTGGTGTTAAGCTGCTGGGTTAGATCAGAGGCGGTGGTGTTTCGCTGCTGGGTTAGATCAGTGGCGGTGATGGTGTTTCGCTGCTGGGTTAGATCAGTGGCGGTGATGGTGTTTCGCTGCTGGGTTAGATCAGTGGCGGTGATGGTGTTTCGCTGCTGGGTTAGATCAGTGGCGGTGATGGTGTTTCGCTACTGGGTTAGATCAGTGGTGGTGGTGTGTCGGTGCTGGGTTAGATCAGTGGCGATGGTGTGTCGGTGCGGGGTTAGATCAGTGGCGGTGGTGTTTCGGTGCTGGGTTAGATCAGTGGTGGTGGTGTTTAAGTGCTGGGTTAGATCAGTGGCGGTGGTGTGTCGGTGCTGGGTTAGATCAGTGGTGATGGTGTTTCGCTGCTGGGTTAGATCAGTGGTGAGGGTGTTTCGGTGCTGGGTTAGATCAGTGGTGAGGGTGTTTCGGTGCTGGGTTAGATCAGTGGCGATGGTGTTTCGCTGCTGGGTTAGATCAGTGGCGGTAATGGTGTTTCGCTGCTGGGTTAGATCAGTGGCGGTGATGGTGTTTCGCTACTGGGTTAGATCAGTGGCGGTGATGGTGTGTCGGTGCTGGGTTAGATCAGTGGCGGTGATGGTGTGTCGGTGCTGGGTTAGATCAGTGGTGGTGATGGTGTGTCGGTGCTGGGTTAGATCAGTGGTGGTGGTGTTTCGCTGCTGGGTTAGATCAGTGGTGAGGGTGTGTCGGTGCTGGGTTAGATCAGTGGTGAGGGTGTGTCGGTGCTGGGTTAGATCAGTGGAGGTGGTGTTTCGGTGCGGGGTTAGATCAGTGGTGAGGGTGTTTCGGTGCTGGGTTAGATCAGTGGCGGTGATGGTGTTTCGGTGCTGGGTTAGATCAGTGGCGGTGATGGTGTTTCGGTGCTGGGTTAGATCAGTGGCGGTGATGGTGTTTCGGTGCTGGGTTAGATCAGTGGTGATGGTGTTGCGGTGCTGGGTTAGATCAGTGGCGGTGATGGTGTTTCGCTACTGGGTTAGATCAGTGGTGGTGATGGTGTGTCGGTGCTGGGTTAGATCAGTGGCGGGGATGGTGTTTCGGTGCTGGGTTAGATCAGTGGCGGTGGTGTGTCGGTGCGGGGTTAGATCAGTGGCGGTGGTGTTTCGGTGCTGGGTTAGATCAGTGGCGGTGGTGTTTCGGTGCTGGGTTAGATCAGTGGCGGTGGTGTTTCGGTGCTGGGTTAGATCAGTGGCGGTGGTGTTTCGGTGCGGGGTTAGATCAGTGGTGGTGATGGTGTTTCGGTGCTGGGTTAGATCAGTGGTGGTGGTGTTTCGGTGCTGGGTTAGATCAGTGGCGGGGATGGTGTTTCGGTGCTGGATTAGATCAGTGGTGAGGGTGTTTCGGTGCTGGGTTAGATCAGTGGTGAGGGTGTTTCGGTGCTGGGTTAGATCAGTGGTGAGGGTGTTTCGGTGCTGGGTTAGATCAGTGGGGATGGTGTGTCGGTGCTGGGTTAGATCAGTGGCGGGGATGGTGTTTCGGTGCTGGGTTAGATCAGTGGCGGGGATGGTGTTTCGGTGCTGGGTTAGATCAGTGGCGGTGGTGTGTCGGTGCGGGGTTAGATCAGTGGCGGTGGTGTTTCGGTGCTGGGTTAGATCAGTGGTGGTGGTGTTTAAGTGCTGGGTTAGATCAGTGGCGGTGGTGTTTCGGTGCGGGGTTAGATCAGTGGTGGTGATGGTGTTTCGGTGCTGGGTTAGATCAGTGGTGGTGGTGTTTCGGTGCTGGGTTAGATCAGTGGCGGGGATGGTGTTTCGGTGCTGGATTAGATCAGTGGTGAGGGTGTTTCGGTGCTGGGTTAGATCAGTGGTGAGGGTGTTTCGGTGCTGGGTTAGATCAGTGGCGGTGATGGTGTTTCGGTGCTGGGTTAGATCAGTGGTGATGGTGTTTCGGTGCTGGGTTAGATCAGTGGTGGTGGTGTTTCGGTGCTGGGTTAGATCAGTGGCGGTGGTGTTTCGCTCCTGGGTTAGATCAGTGGCGATGGTGTGTCGGTGCTGGGTTAGATCAGTGGCGATGGTGTGTCGGTGCTGGGTTAGATCAGTGGTGAGGGTGTTTCGGTGCTGGGTTAGATCAGTGGTGAGGGTGTTTCGGTGCTGGGTTAGATCAGTGGTGGTGATGGTGTGTCGGTGCTGGGTTAGATCAGTGGTGGTGGTGTTTCGCTGCTGGGTTAGATCAGTGGTGAGGGTGTGTCGGTGCTGGGTTAGATCAGTGGTGAGGGTGTGTCGGTGCTGGGTTAGATCAGTGGAGGTGGTGTTTCGGTGCGGGGTTAGATCAGTGGTGAGGGTGTTTCGGTGCTGGGTTAGATCAGTGGCGGTGATGGTGTTTCGGTGCTGGGTTAGATCAGTGGCGGTGATGGTGTTTCGGTGCTGGGTTAGATCAGTGGCGGTGATGGTGTTTCGGTGCTGGGTTAGATCAGTGGTGATGGTGTTGCGGTGCTGGGTTAGATCAGTGGCGGTGATGGTGTTTCGCTACTGGGTTAGATCAGTGGTGGTGATGGTGTGTCGGTGCTGGGTTAGATCAGTGGCGGGGATGGTGTTTCGGTGCTGGGTTAGATCAGTGGCGGTGGTGTGTCGGTGCGGGGTTAGATCAGTGGCGGTGGTGTTTCGGTGCTGGGTTAGATCAGTGGCGGTGGTGTTTCGGTGCTGGGTTAGATCAGTGGCGGTGGTGTTTCGGTGCGGGGTTAGATCAGTGGTGGTGATGGTGTTTCGGTGCTGGGTTAGATCAGTGGTGGTGGTGTTTCGGTGCTGGGTTAGATCAGTGGCGGGGATGGTGTTTCGGTGCTGGATTAGATCAGTGGTGAGGGTGTTTCGGTGCTGGGTTAGATCAGTGGTGAGGGTGTTTCGGTGCTGGGTTAGATCAGTGGTGAGGGTGTTTCGGTGCTGGGTTAGATCAGTGGCGATGGTGTGTCGGTGCTGGGTTAGATCAGTGGCGGGGATGGTGTTTCGGTGCTGGGTTAGATCAGTGGCGGGGATGGTGTTTCGGTGCTGGGTTAGATCAGTGGCGGTGGTGTGTCGGTGCGGGGTTAGATCAGTGGCGGTGGTGTTTCGGTGCTGGGTTAGATCAGTGGTGGTGGTGTTTAAGTGCTGGGTTAGATCAGTGGCGGTGGTGTTTCGGTGCGGGGTTAGATCAGTGGTGGTGATGGTGTTTCGGTGCTGGGTTAGATCAGTGGTGGTGGTGTTTCGGTGCTGGGTTAGATCAGTGGCGGGGATGGTGTTTCGGTGCTGGATTAGATCAGTGGTGAGGGTGTTTCGGTGCTGGGTTAGATCAGTGGTGAGGGTGTTTCGGTGCTGGGTTAGATCAGTGGCGGTGATGGTGTTTCGGTGCTGGGTTAGATCAGTGGTGATGGTGTTTCGGTGCTGGGTTAGATCAGTGGTGGTGGTGTTTCGGTGCTGGGTTAGATCAGTGGCGGTGGTGTTTCGCTCCTGGGTTAGATCAGTGGCGATGGTGTGTCGGTGCTGGGTTAGATCAGTGGCGATGGTGTGTCGGTGCTGGGTTAGATCAGTGGTGAGGGTGTTTCGGTGCTGGGTTAGATCAGTGGTGAGGGTGTTTCGGTGCTGGGTTAGATCAGTGGCGATGGTGTGTCGGTGCTGGGTTAGATCAGTGGCGATGGTGTGTCGGTGCTGGGTTAGATCAGTGGTGAGGGTGTTTCGGTGCTGGGTTAGATCAGTGGCGATGGTGTGTCGTGCTGGGTTAGATCAGTGGCGGTGGTGTGTCGGTGCTGGGTTAGATCAGTGGCGGTGGTGTGTCGGTGCTGGGTTAGATCAGTGGCGGTGGTGTGTCGGTGCTGGGTTAGATCAGTGGCGGTGGTGTGTCGGTGCTGGGTTAGATCAGTGGCGGTGGTGTTTCGGTGCTGGGTTAGATCAGTGGCGGTGATGGTGTTTCGGTGCTGGGTTAGATCAGTGGCGGTGATGGTGTTTCGGTGCTGGGTTAGATCAGTGGCGGTGATGGTGTTTCGGTGCTGGGTTAGATCAGTGGCGGTGATGGTGTTTCGGTGCTGGGTTAGATCAGTGGCGGTGGTGTGTCGGTGCTGGGTTAGATCAGTGGCGATGGTGTGTCGGTGCTGGGTTAGATCAGTGGCGGGGATGGTGTTTCGGTGCTGGGTTAGATCAGTGGCGGTGATGGTGTTTCGCTACTGGGTTAGATCAGTGGTGGTGATGGTGTGTCGGTGCTGGGTTAGATCAGTGGTGATGGTGTTGCGGTGCTGGGTTAGATCAGTGGCGGTGATGGTGTTTCGCTACTGGGTTAGATCAGTGGTGGTGATGGTGTGTCGGTGCTGGGTTAGATCAGTGGCGGGGATGGTGTTTCGGTGCTGGGTTAGATCAGTGGCGGGGATGGTGTTTCGGTGCTGGGTTAGATCAGTGGCGGTGGTGTGTCGGTGCGGGGTTAGATCAGTGGCGGTGGTGTTTCGGTGCTGGGTTAGATCAGTGGTGGTGGTGTTTAAGTGCTGGGTTAGATCAGTGGCGGTGGTGTTTCGGTGCGGGGTTAGATCAGTGGTGGTGATGGTGTTTCGGTGCTGGGTTAGATCAGTGGTGGTGGTGTTTCGGTGCTGGGTTAGATCAGTGGCGGGGATGGTGTTTCGGTGCTGGATTAGATCAGTGGTGAGGGTGTTTCGGTGCTGGGTTAGATCAGTGGTGAGGGTGTTTCGGTGCTGGGTTAGATCAGTGGTGAGGGTGTTTCGGTGCTGGGTTAGATCAGTGGTGAGGGTGTTTCGGTGCTGGGTTAGATCAGTGGCGGTGATGGTGTTTCGGTGCTGGGTTAGATCAGTGGTGATGGTGTTTCGGTGCTGGGTTAGATCAGTGGTGGTGGTGTTTCGGTGCTGGGTTAGATCAGTGGCGGTGGTGTTTCGCTCCTGGGTTAGATCAGTGGCGATGGTGTGTCGGTGCTGGGTTAGATCAGTGGCAATGGTGTGTCGGTGCTGGGTTAGATCAGTGGTGAGGGTGTTTCGGTGCTGGGTTAGATCAGTGGTGAGGGTGTTTCGGTGCTGGGTTAGATCAGTGGCGATGGTGTGTCGGTGCTGGGTTAGATCAGTGGCGATGGTGTGTCGGTGCTGGGTTAGATCAGTGGCGGTGGTGTGTCGGTGCTGGGTTAGATCAGTGGCGATGGTGTGTCGGTGCTGGGTTAGATCAGTGGCGGGGATGGTGTTTCGGTGCTGGGTTAGATCAGTGGCGATGGTGTGTCGGTGCTGGGTTAGATCAGTGGCGATGGTGTGTCGGTGCTGGGTTAGATCAGTGGCGGTGGTGTGTCGGTGCTGGGTTAGATCAGTGGCGATGGTGTGTCGGTGCTGGGTTAGATCAGTGGCGATGGTGTGTCGGTGCTGGGTTAGATCAGTGGCGGTGGTGTTTCGGTGCTGGGTTAGATCAGTGGCGGTGGTGTTTCGGTGCTGGGTTAGATCAGTGGCGATGGTGTGTCGGTGCTGGGTTAGATCAGTGGCGGTTGTGTTTCGGTGCTGGGTTAGATCAGTGGTGATGGTGTTTCGGTGCTGGGTTAGATCAGTGGCGATGGTGTGTCGGTGCTGGGTTAGATCAGTGGCGATGGTGTGTCGGTGCTGGGTTAGATCAGTGGTGATGGTGTTTCGGTGCTGGGTTAGATCAGTGGCGGTGGTGTTTCGGTGCTGGGTTAGATCAGTGGCGGGGATGGTGTGTCGGTGCTGGGTTAGATCAGTGGCTGTGGTGTTTCGGTGCTGGGTTAGATCAGTGGTGATGGTGTTTCGGTGCTGGGTTAGATCAGTGGTGAGGGTGTGTCGGTGCTGGGTTAGATCAGTGGCGGTGGTGTGTCGGTGCTGGGTTAGATCAGTGGCGGTGGTGTGTCGGTGCTGGGTTAGATCAGTGGCGGTGGTGTGTCGGTGCTGGGTTAGATCAGTGGCGATGGTGTTTCGGTGCTGGGTTAGATCAGTGGTGGTGGTGTTTCGGTGCTGGGTTAGATCAGTGGCGGTGGTGTTTCGGTGCTGGGTTAGATCAGTGGCGGTGGTGTTTCGGTGCTGGGTTAGATCAGTGGCGATGGTGTGTCGGTGCTGGGTTAGATCAGTGGCGGTGGTGTGTCGGTGCTGTATTAAGCCCTCGGCCGGCGTCCTGTGGTGACGCTATCAGCGAGTCCATGTACGGTCAGACGCGGCTCTGCTGTAAACACTCTGAGGAATGCTCAGGGAGGGCAGGACGGATCCCCACACTGGAATGTTTTCCTTCATTCAGGACAGCCAGCAGTTTTTTATAGTTGACTTAAATGAAAAAGCCTAAAAATGACGACTCAGATATACTGCAGTGGTGAATATTGTTCCTCAGTGTCCACTGATCGGCCAAAGATCTGCTGCTGAACGTCATCCAGTAAAAAGAAGCCACGGCTCATATATGCACAGTCTGTGTTGTTCAGTGAGTGTGAAACTGAGACGTGTTGTGTGTTTTAGGAGACTCGTATGATGTGTGTGCCATCTGCCTGGACGAGTATGAGGAGGGCGAGAAGCTGCGGGTCCTGCCCTGCTCACACGGTGAGTGTGTGTGTGTGTATACTGGTGCAGGGCAATCGATGAATCACATCCATAATAAATGTGTGTTTCCCCATAATGTATTGTGTGTGCACTGTGTATTATATAAATACACACTCATTCATATTGAAGAAATATTTGCATGTGTATATATATTTATATAATTTATTTTATATATAAATAACATTTTTCTTCAATATTGAACTTTTAAACCGATTGCCCAGCATTAGTATGTGTGTGTGTGTGTATATATAATATAGAGATTACTCTATTATAATATACTCTTTTTGATTGTTATTAATACATTATAAAATAAACACATTGGCCCTCATTTATCAAAAGTGCGTACACCAAATTTCCAGCGTACACCCAAACCCACGGTGACTTTGAGATTTATCAATATGGACGTTGGCGTACGGCACGCTCCAATCCTACGCCAGCTCAGGAGGTGGTGTACGCACACACACACACACACACACGCTCCAATCCTCCGCCAGCTCAGGAGGTGGTGTACGCACGTTTGAGTTAGTGGGAAAATGCGCAGAAAAACAATAACACCACAAAACGCACTGACAAGATATGCTATATGACCCACTATTAAAAACCACAACAACAACATTCAGTGTTTATTTTTGTGCAACATGAACGTCAATGTTTAATTTGTGTGACTTTACCAAAGCGTTTGATTTGTAGGCATATGTATTCCTCCAGTCGCGAGCCTGTGCGCTTTATCTGACGGTTCAGGCCCGTCTGGCCCGGCAGCTGCGCACGGACTGGGACTAAAATAATTCAGACTGACAAAATAATAAAAATGACATTCTTCTTTTAAATAACATGCGTCATTAAGAATAATAATCATAATAAGAAGAAGAATCTTACAAATTGTCATGTAATTATTAATGTGAATGAATCTTACTCCACATCACATCATCATCACTATTGTACACCCCAATACATGTGCCGTGATACGAAATTAAAAGCTAATTTTTTCAAAACGTGCTGTAAAATAATGCAGTGATGGTAATTTATCATCCAAACAGCTTTAAACTGCTGGAGTGCGCTTCTCAACCCCCACACTATTAACAGTACTCGTTATTTGGGTCCATTTTTTGTTTTTGTCTGTGCCTTTAATTCCACTCTTTAAACTCTTAAATAAAACAATTTCGGGTTTTTTCCACTTCCCTGGCGATGGTCCCGATGGGCGCGTCTCAATCATCTCAATAGTTCAGTAGTCAGAGCACTGATCAGGGAGTCAGCCCATTGACTTATGTCCTAATCAGTGCCCTGACTAGTGGACTAGTGAGATGATTGAGCGCGCCCGATCTCCACGTCGGAGAAGTTTCGCTTCTTTGCCGTCTTCCGCGTGTCCATGGCGTAAAATGAGGGCGTGGGGGAGGCGGAGACTTGAATATATAGGGGCGTGTTATTCTAATGACGATCGTTTTCAGCCACCGCATTTATCAAGGGCAGGTATTGCGTACACCTGGATTGCAGAGGTGCGCACAGCTTCATAAATCAGGCGGTGAGAGGAGTGTAAGCATAATCTTACGCCAACATATACACCAGTTTCTACGCAAGATTGATAAATGAGGGCCATTACCTAAACTAAAGCTAGTTTTAAATGCATGTTAAAGGAAGAGTTGAAGTGCTCCCACTGGAGGTGCTGAGACGTGTACAGGTGCTGTGTGGTCATATAATTAGAATATCATCCAAAAGTTGATTTATTTCACTAATTCTATTCAGAAAGTGAAACTTGTATATTATACTCAGTCATTACACACAGACTGATATATGTCAGATGTTTATTTCTTTTCATTTTGATGATTATAACTGACAACTAAGGAAAATCCCAAATTCAGTATCTCGGAAAATTAGTATATTGTGAAAGGTTTAATATTGAAGACAGCTGGTGCCACAGTCTGATCAGCTCATGAACTCAACACTCCTGCAAAGGCCAATAAATGGTCTCAGTCTAGTTCTGTCGGCTACACGATCATGGGGAAGACTGCTGACTTGACAGTTCTCCAAAAGACGACCATTGACACCTTCCACAAGGAGGGCAAGACACAAAAGGTAATCGCAAAAGATCTCTGTGTCCAAGCACATTAATAGCGAGGCGAAGGGAAGGAAAAGATGTGGTAGAAAAAAGGTGTACAAGCAGTAGGGATCACCGCACCTGGAGAGGAGTGTGAAACAAAACCCATTCAAAAACCGTGGAGGAGATTCACAAAGAGTGGACTGCAGCTGGAGTCAGCGCTTTAAGAACCGCTGCGCACAGACGTCTGCAGGACATGGGCTTCAGCTTCACATTCCTCGAGTGAAGCCACTCTTAAACAACAGAGAAGCGGCTCGTCTGGGCTAAAGACATAAAGGACTGATGAGCGGTCCAGAGTTATGTTCTCTGATGACAGTAAGTTTTGCATTTCCTCTGGAGATCCGGGTCCCAGAGTCTGGAGGGAGAGGAGAGGCACACAGTCCATGTTTCTTGAGGTCCGGTGTGAAGTTTCCACAGTCAGTGATGGTTTGGGGTGCCATGGCATCTGCTGGTGTTGGTCACCTGTGTTTTCTGAGGTCAAAGGTTTTAGAGTTTCAGAGCACTTCATGCTTCCTGCTGCTGACCAGCTTTATGGAGATGCAGATTTCATTTTCATTGAAGGCGACTATCAGAGCAACCTGAGCCGAGCCACAGACTGACCGACTCCACGCCGCGCTGCAGTAATTCAGGCTAAAGGAGCCCGACTCAGTATTGAGTGCTGGACATGCTCAGACTGCTCATGTTCACACTCTTCAGCTGGCCAAGATTTCTAAAAGTCCTGTCTTTGTTTTGGTCTTAAGCAATATTCAAATTTTCTGAGATACTGAATTTGGGATTTTCCTTAGTTGTCAGTTATAATCATCATTAAAAGAAAATATTCATTCATTACACACAGACTGATATATTTCAAATGTTTAAATATACAAAATATACTCTTTTTGAATGGAATTAGTGAAATAAATCAACTTTTTGATGATATTATATTATATGACCAGCACCTGTATGGTATCCCTCTCGCGTTGTCCAGATAATGGCAGTGAGCAGTGACCGGCTTCAGGCTTTTGAGGAGACAGAAGTGTCACAGATGACGTGTGTGGAGTATTCCAGCTGTTCTGGAGGTTTGGTTAAAGACTGAAATCTCATGCATTATTAGATGATTAAACTCCTGACCGTTGGTCTTCTGGCCGCGTCTCACTGCCATTACGGGGACGAGTGTGAGCGGGACGCTTTTAGATCCTTAAAGCGCTAGTTCAGCCAGAAATGTGAATAGTGTGATTAATTCCTCCTGTGGTTGGCCAGCCGTCAGACCTCCGCTCATCTTCACACACAGATGAAGATATTAGTGTTGAAATCCGATGGCTCAGAAAGGCCTTCATTGACACCAATGTCATTTCCTCTCTCAAGACCCATAAAGGCACTAAAGACGTCGTTACAAAGCCCATCTCACTACAGCGGCTCTACAATCATTGATGAAGAGGCCAGAAGAGTTTTAGTGCGCAAAAAACTAAATAACGACTTTATCCACCAAGTTATTGCCGTGAACTCGAGAATATGACGCAGCTCCGCCGATCATGACCCAGAAGAGGAGGAGCGAGACCTTCACGGAAGACAATAACGTGGTGGATAGTCATTATTTAGATTCTTTTGCGCACAAAAACTGTTTTCGTCGCATTGTAACATGATTGTCCAGCCGCTGTAGTGAGATGGGCTTTGTGTCGATGTGTTTAGGGCCTTTATGGGTCTTGTGAGTGGGAATGTACTGAATGCCAATGGAGGCCTATCTGAAGCCTTTCTCAGCTTTACACTAAAATATCTTCATTTGTGTTCTGAAGATTAACGAAGGCCTGACGGGTGTCCAACGACATGAGGGAGAGTTATTAATCTAATTTTTGAAGAAATTAATTGCATTTTTGAGTGAACTAACCCTTTAAGACACATTTAAATGTGTGTGCCGGTGTCCCGCACTAACTCTCTCCCCCCCGATCATCAGCCTATCACTGCAAGTGTGTTGACCCGTGGCTGACCAAGACCAAGAAGACCTGTCCGGTGTGCAAGCAGAAGGTGGTGCCGTCCGACGGAGACTCCGAGTCCGAGTCCGACTCAGGTGACGAGGAGAACGAGGTTTCGGAGAACACGCCGCTGCTGCGCTCTCTGGCCTCCACCAGCAACCACTCCTTCGGCTCCATGTCCGGCTCGCCGTCCCAGCGCGGCGTGGAGTCGTCGGACTACACCAGCGACAGCGAGGAGGAGGAGGTTGAGGTGGAGGCGGTGGTGGTGCAGATGCAGCAGGGCCGTCCTGACGACACGGAGGCCGACGCCTGAACGCAGACTCTTCAGAGAGACTCCCATACTGTCACAATCACTCAGAGTTTAGCCAAATTTGATACAAATCACCGTTTCCCCTCAAATCATGCTGCGAAACACACACCAGATGAACGCCAGCTGACCTGCGCTCCCGGACTCATCCCGTCGCAAACTGCATGTTTTATACGACGCAATGACAGCGGTTTGGTTGGCTCATTAGCAGTGGACGCGTTCTAATATCAGACCTTAGTTTAACATCATTAATGTACTGTAAGTAGGAGAGCTGGAGAGGTTAGTTTTTGATAACGTGCACTGCTACTAACGTCTGACGGCCTTTTAATGTTGCTTTACTGTAAATATCTCTTTCTGCTCACCTTCGTTTATAAGTAGTCTATTCATTTTGTCTTCATGAATAAAATACTACACCTTTAGCGGGTTTGGTCTCAGTTTCTCATCCGTCGTTTGGGAAAGGGACCCATGGTTATAAGGCTGCGTTCACACTTGTAGTTCGGTTCGTTTGGTTTGTTTGGTCCGGACTAAAAAACAAAACCAAAACATAGTCCTGGTCCGCTTGGCGTTCACACTGGCATTTTTAACAGCGAACCTAAAGTTACCGAACCAAAGGCTCAGGGAGACGCTCACAACCTGATTGGTTGGCTTATATGACGTAGGAGCTGCTTACCAAACACTCAGAACAACGCTGTGTGCGGATTAAACGCCATCATTTTATGCGTGTACATGTGGCATTATTTTTACCCGCTGAGAACTCATGAAGAGCTCATAAAATGATCAAAACAGTCAAAACAGCAGCAGGATTTCCTCCGTTGTGCAGAAAAGAGACGGCCGTCCTGTCGTCTGTACCGACTGATGGCCAACGGGTCCTCTGATGAGAAGATCCAGGTTTGCTTTGTGTGTTTTTTCTAGCATTTTCGAAACATGATCGTCGGACCAAATATTGATGAGGCTCTTCCTCGTCGCTCCACGTTTGCCCGCTAACGTTACTCATTTTGGATACACCGATCTTTCCGCGTCCTCAAATCAGCTGACTATGCGTCACATCTTGTGACATCACGTCCTGTTTTTGGTTCGTCTAGATGTCTTTGGTCTGTGTTGCGTTCATATATCAGTCGAACCACACCAGACCCATCTCTTTAGCGCTCTCGGTCCGCTGGTTTGGTTCAGATGGCAGCGTTCACATGTGTTCAAATGAACCGCACTAACCGAGCAACCGCACCAGGGTTCGTTTTAATCCAACCAAACATGACAAGTGTGAACACACACTAAATCTATACGTTTGTTTTACATTCTTATGTGCAAAATGGTCCTCAGAGAAAAGTTTTGTGCAATAACGCTTTATATTTTCCATTTGTGTGCTATAAACTCAACCACAGTTCAGATTATGGCCATGTGTGAGCACCAGTTTTGGTAGAATTGTGTGTTATTCAGTACTGGGCATCTAATGAAACCGGTGTGTGTTGCCACATTAACACTAATACACTAACAGGAAGTAGCTGCATGATAGATCAATTATATTGAAAATAATTGTAATGGCTTACGAAATTACAATTACAATGATTTTAATACTTCAAAAGATTGCAATAAGTTGTGTGACATGCTTAATGTTATTAAACGCGCTCAGACAGCTCATGATCCAGAATTCAGTTCTCCTCAGCTTATATGGCCATACACACACACAATCATGCCCATCTTCAGTTGGAAACACATGGTCAGCTATGTCTTAAGTGTGTTAAACCGTGTAGAAAGAAAACGTGTGTGTCAGTATATTGGATCTGTGCAGCTCTTAAAGTGACAGCAGCCTAATGAACCTGTTTCTGTCTGTCAATGTTAATCAAACAAAAGATTTAATAAGAATCAGTGTGTCCTCTGGCGTGAAGACCTGCCGTTTTGTTTTTACATTTGATCATTCAGTTTGTGTTAAATGAACCTAACCTAGGCCTGGTTTACACTGGCGTTAAAATGAAATATGCTACAGTAAAACTGCTGGAATTCCATGTCAAATGTCATATTTGTTTAGAAAGACAAACATAAATAGTGATGAAAGCCCAAATATGAAATGTCACAGATGTATATTGACTGAGTAATCACTGTTCTGTGGAGGAGAGTCTAAATGACCATCTTCACATGAGATCTGGAGCCGCATTACAGGGGTGTTAGCCTGCCAGCCGAATTTAGCCCCGCCCACAACATTTGAGTTCGGGAAGTTTAATCTGGACCAATCGGCTCCTCCACCAGTGTCTGTTGAAGCCAATACAGAAGTGAGTTAAACTGCAGTTCCTCCACTGGCCACTAGAGCGGCTCCAAAAGCAGCAGAACCTCACTGAGCTCATGTTAAAATGCCCAACTGTACAGCAGAATAAAACATGTTTATAGTCTGGGACAAATTGTGGTTTTGGCCTATACGGCTAATTTTACTCTTCATGACGACTGGGAGGAGGGTGAATTTATTTATCTAATTCGTTTAACGTTATATAAAGTCTTAAAGTTGGCGTGACCACTTTGTGTGACAGGTGGATAGCCATTTGTCTGCTGTTAGTCATCGCATCACCTAAGCTCCGCCCACGTCTCGCCTCTTCGCTCATTTTCTGTTATCCAGGCGATGCAAGATGGCGACGGCCACCTCGCCCCTACTTTACTCTTCAGAATCCTATGGGTGACGTCACGGACACTACGGCCATATTTTTGTTTATTAAACGGAGACCTTGTTCATATCTGCATCACCTTCACTATTTCTTTTAAAAATGATGATTGTGTTGGTAAGTACTCTGTGTATCCTGAAATTTTTACATCACTGGCCAATAGGGCTTGATTGAAAAATCAATCAAGATTGAGTTTTAGCGGCTTTCCTAGCGACGGAGTCTCGAGAACATGCATTGGAAACTTGCGCGGGTTTTTAAACGCATGTCGAGCTCCAGATATAGAAAACGCTACCAGTGTGTGTCCAGTAACTCACGATGACCCTCAGGCCAACTGCACACTTTGAGCAGCATTCCAGTTCTCACACACATCCGTGCTGCTTTGAAAGGTACAGGGCTTGTTTTATTAATGGATAGTATATCAGCGTATTGATTCAGATCGCGTGTCAAACTGCTGAAATCACGTGACATTGGCGATCCGAATCATGAATCAATCCGCTGATTCATAACCGTTTGAATCTTTATTTGAGGATTGAACACAAACCCGGAAGAGAAGCCAATGCTGAATAAAGTCGTAGTTTTTGTTATTTTTGGACCCAAATGTATTTCGGATGCTTCAAGAGACTCTAATTAACCCACTGATGTCTCATATGGACTACTGTGATGTTTTTATTCCCTTTCTGGACATGGACAGTATAGTGTGCATACACTTGCATACGCTCTCGGACTAAATATAAAATATCTTAAACTGTGTGTGAAGATGAGCGGAGGTCTTACGGGTGTGGAGCGACATTAGGAAGAGGAGCTAATGACAGACATTTACTAACCCTTTAATTAATAGATTATAGCCTAATTAATGTTATTAATCTTATCATTTAGCTAGGCTAAATTAATCCTACATAAATAATCCTGTCATATAAAGTTTGACATAATAAAAAAAAAAGATATAATGGGACAAATAATTACATAATATAGTCATAATAGTAACTTAATAAAGAAAATTAAACATTTCTGATTATGGATAAAGGTGATTAGGGGTTCAGAATGACTGCTTAAAGGGACAGTTCACCCAAAAATGAAACGTCTGTCAGTGTATTTACTCACCTCAGGCTGTCCCAAACCTCTATACACTTCTTTATGTTGAACACAAATCTAAAACTGGTGACTTTATCCAGCATTGGCTCATTCGCCAACGGTGTGAGCGTTCAATAATCTGGAGAAAGCACTTCTTGTGGTCCCCCCCCCCCCCAAGATTGCCTGCCATGTTAGTCTAAAAGCATTCAAGACATCTTAAACTCCTTCTAGATTATCATTCTTAATCAACATTTCTTTGGGTTTCTTCATTTTTTAAGGCCCTTGACAGTTCAATCCCAGAGATATGTAGATCTCAACGTGGCTCAATGAGTCAACACGTTCAGTGGCCAAAAAAACAAAATGTGTGTCGAACATCTGACAAACAAATAATGTTGAAACTAAAAATGCATCTTTTCCATAGTTGGCATGCCTGTAACTCAAGAAGTATTTGAGATATTCTCAAGGCCCAATGTAGTCCCAGAGATATGAGGCAGCAGCTCCGTGTCCAAACTGTTGAACTGACACATTTACAAATGGTCAAGATCCAAATGTGGGTCACTTTAAAACGGTTCATACTTGTTTAATTTAAAGAGGAATGTCTGAAGTAGGGCTGTGCAGTGTATCGAAATATCGCAAATGTGCATATCGCAATATCTGAAAGATTTTAATAGGCTACTTCAACATTGTGAATATACACACAGTTATGTCAAACTGGCTGTCTTGAGTATTCCCCGCCAACAGTAAACCTGATAATACTACAGTAAACCTGCTGATAATACTACAGTAAACCTGATAATACTACAGTAAACCAGCTAATACTACAGTAAACCTGCTAATACTACAGTAAACCTGCTAATACTACAGTAAACCTGATACTACAGTAAACCTGATAATACTACAGTAAACCTGCTAATAATACTACAGTAAACCTGATAATACTACAGTAAACCTAATAATACAGTAAACTTGATAATACAGTAAACCTGATAATACTACAGTAAACCTGATAATACTACAGTAAACCTGCTATACTACAGTAAACCTACTAATACTACAGTAAACCTGATAATACTACAGTAAACCTGCTATACAGTAAACCTGATAATACTACAGTAAACCTGCTAATACTACAGTAAACCTGATTACTACAGTAAACCTGATAATACTACAGTAAACCTGATAATACTACAGTAAACCTGCTGATAATACTACACTAAACCTGATAATAATAAAGTAAACCTGCTGATAATACTACACTAAACCTGATAATAATAAAGTAAACCTGATAATACAGTAAACCTGCTAATACTACAGTAAACCTGATAATACAGTAAACCTGCTGATAATACTACAGTAAACCTGCTGATAATACTACAGTAAATCTGCTAATACTACAGTAAACCTGCTAATACTACAGTAAACCTGCTAATACTACAGTAAACCTGATACTACAGTAAACCTGCTAATACTACAGTAAACCTAATACAGTAAACTTGATAATAATACAGTAAACCTGCTGATAATACAGTAAACCTGCTAATATGACAGTAAACCTGATAATACTACAGTAAACCTGATAATAATGCAGTAAACCTGCTGATAATACTACAGTAAATCTGCTAATACTACAGTAAACCTGCTAATACTACAGTAAACCTGCTAATACTACAGTAAACCTGATACTACAGTAAACCTGCTAATACTACAGTAAACCTGCTAATACTACAGTAAACCTGATACTACAGTAAACCTGCTAATACTACAGTAAACCTAATACAGTAAACTTGATAATAATACAGTAAACCTGCTGATAATACAGTAAACCTGCTAATATGACAGTAAACCTGATAATACTACAGTAAACCTGATAATACTACAGTAAACCTGCTGATAATACTACAGTAAATCTGCTAATACTACAGTAAACCTGCTAATACTACAGTAAACCTGCTAATACTACAGTAAACCTGATACTACAGTAAACCTGCTAATACTACAGTAAACCTAATACAGTAAACTTGATAATAATACAGTAAACCTGCTGATAATACAGTAAACCTGCTAATATGACAGTAAACCTGATAATACTACAGTAAACCTGATAATAATGCAGTAAACCTGATAATACTACAGTAAACCTGATAATACTACAGTAAACCTGCTTTACTACAGTAAACCTAATACTACAGTAAACCTGATAATACTACAGTAAACTTGCTGATAATACTTCAGTAAACCTGCTAATAAAGTAAACCTAATAATACAGTAAACTTGATAATACTACAGTAAACCTGCTGATAATACTACAGTAAACCTGCTATACAGTAAACCTGCTAATACTACAGTAAACCTAATAATACTACAGGAAACCTGCTAATACTACAGTAAACATGCTAATACTACAGTAAACCTGCTTATACTACAGTAAACCTGATAATACAGTAAACCTGCTGATAATACTACAGTAAACCTGCTGATAATACTACAGTAAACCTGCTGATAATACTACAGTAAACCTGCTGATAATACTACAGTAAACCTGCTGATAATACTACAGTAAACCTGCTGATAATACTACAGTAAACCTGCTGATAATACTACAGTAAACCTGCTGATAATACTACAGTAAACCTGCTGATAATACTACAGTAAACCTGCTGATAATACTACAGTAAACCTGATAATACAATAAACTGGCTAATACTACAGTAAACCTGCTATTACTACAGTAAACCTGCTTATACTACAGTAAACCTGATGATAATACTACAGTAAACCTGATGATAATACTACAGTAAACCTGCTAATACTACAGGAAACCTGCTAATACTACAGTAAACATGCTAATACTACAGGAAACCTGATAATACTACAGTAAACCTGCTAATACAGGAAACCTGCTAATACTACAGTAAACCTGCTAATACTACAGTAAACCTGCTGATAATACTACAGTAAACCTGCTAATACAACAGTAAACCTGCTGATAATACTACAGTAAACCTGCTAATACAACAGTAAACCTGCTAATACAACAGTAAACCTGCTAATACAGTAAACCTGCTGATAATACTATAGTAAACCTGCTGATAATACTACAGTAAACCTGCTAATACTACAGTAAACCTGATACTACAGTAAACCTGCTAATACTACAGGAAACCTGCTAATACTACAGTAAACATGCTAATACTACAGGAAACCTGATAATACTACAGTAAACCTGCTAATACAGTAAACCTGCTAATACTACAGTAAACCTGCTATACAGTAAACCTGCTAATACTACAGTAAACCTGCTAATACTACAGTAAACCTGCTGATAATACTACAGTAAACCTGCTAATACAACAGTAAACCTGCTAATACAGTAAACCTGCTGATAATACTACAGTAAACCTGCTAATACAACAGTAAACCTGCTAATACAACAGTAAACCTGCTAATACAACAGTAAACCTGCTAATACAGTAAACCTGCTGATAACACTACAGTAAACCTGCTGATAATACAGTAAACCTGCTAATACTACAGTAAACCTGCTATACAGTAAACCTGATAATACAGACACCTGCTATACAGTAAACCTGATACTACAGTAAACCTGAAACTACAGTAAACCCGCTATACAGTAAACCTGCTAATACTACAGTAAACCTGCTAATACTACAGTAAACCTGCTAATACTAAAGTAAACCTGATAATACTACAGTAAACCTAATACTACAGTAAACCTGCTAATACTACAGTAAACCTGCTAATACTACAGTAAACCTGCTAATATTACAGTAAACCTGCTAATACTACAGTAAACCTGATACTACAGTAAACCTGATACTACAGTAAACCTGCTATACAGTAAACCTGCTACTACAGTAAACCTGCTAATACTACAGTAAACCTGCTAATACTACAGTAAACCTGCTATACTACAGTAAACCTGCTAATACTACAGTAAACCTGCTAATACTACAGTAAACCTGATACTACAGTAAACCTGCTGATAATACTACAGTAAACCTGATACTACAGTAAACCTGATAATACTACAGTAAAGCTAATACTACAGTAAACCTGCTAATACTACAGTAAACCTGCTAATACTACAGTAAACCTGCTAATATTACAGTAAACCTGATAATACTACAGTAAACCTGATAATACTACAGTAAACCTGCTAATACTACAGTAAACCTGATAATACTACAGTAAACCTGATAATACTACAGTAAACCTGCTAATACTACAGTAAACCTGCTAATACTACAGTAAACCTGCTAATATTACAGTAAAACTGCTAATATTACAGTAAACCTGCTAATACTACAGTAAACCTGCTATTCAGTAAACCTGATAATACTACAGTACACCTGATAATACAGTAAACCTGCTAATACTACAGTAAACCTGCTATACTACAGTAAACCTGCTAATACTACAGTAAACCTGATACTACAGTAAACCTGATAATACTACAGTAAAGCTAATACTACAGTAAACCTGCTAATACTACAGTAAACCAGCTAATACTACAGTAAACCTGCTAATACTACAGTAAACCTGCTAATACTACAGTAAACCTGATAATACTACAGTAAACCTGATTACTACAGTAAACCTGCTAATACTACAGTAAACCTGCTAATACTACAGTAAACCTGCTATACAGTAAACCTGATAATACTACAGTAAACCTGCTATACAGTAAACCTGCTAATACTACAGTAAACCTGCTAATACTACAGTAAACCTGCTAATACTAAAGTAAACCTGCTAATATTACAGTAAACCTGCTAATACTACAGTAAACCTGCTATACAGTAAACCTGATAATACTACAGTAAACCTGATAATACAGTAAACCTGCTACTACAGTAAACCTGATAATACAGTAAATCTGCTATACAGTAAACCTGATAATACAGTAAATCTGCTATACAGTAAAGCTGATAATACAGTAAATCTGCTATACAGTAAAGCTGATAATACAGTAATCCTGCTACTACAGTAAACCTGATAATACAGTAAACCTGCTACTACAGTAAATCTGCTATACAGTAAACCTGCTATACAGTAAAGCTGATAATACAGTAATCCTGCCGCTGTCAAACAACAGAAGAACAAGAGGAAAATCACTCCATTCTCTCAGCTGAATAACCTTGGTGGCTTTATTAAGTGTATCTAATTCATGTGAAGACTATTGTTTTTAGTTCTTATTTTTAATAACAAATACAAATAATCATCCACACCTAGTTCAAGAGTGTTTTTTATCTGGATGCTCAGTTTTTAGGCTGATATAACTATATATTATCAAGTCAAGCAAAGAGTTGGGGTATTTAAATATTGCCATTACATTTGTTTGTTCGTAAACATTGATGCTAAAATTATATTGTCAGATTTATGAAATTTTTGCTAAAACAATTCTGGTCACTTTCAGAAGTTGTAGCAACACTTTCGTTACCCAGAAAGAATGTGAAACACAAATTATATCATTCTCCGTTTTTAAAACATTTAATATAATTGAAATAGATTTTACACACTAATAGCAATATCGTATCGAATATCGATTCAACCCCCCTCAACTAATAATTATGGGATGAGCATCTCATTATTTATTGGGTTAGCACATATTAGTGCAGCCCTGAACGTTTCCAACTCCGTTTAAATGGAACATTCAACAAAATGGCGGGAAAAGTGAAAAGGATCAACTTCATGACAAGACTAACTCTCCCATTTTTATTTGCATTAAAACAACTAACAAACGTGTTTTCCATTATCAGTTTCCAATTCTAGTACAAACATTAACTCTCAAAGATTAAATAAAATAACCCACAGCAAAAGAAACGACAAGTCATTTGGTTGGAATAGATTTATTTAATTTGTCTGTAAACAAGGTGGTGAAATTAATTTATGGCATTTCTTGGTTTATGCATATGAAAATCAGACATAGACTGTATCCAAGATGTATGAAAAGTACAGGGAAACCAGATTTGAACTATAGTCAAAATATCCCAAAGGCCGGAGCTTCTGCAGACACTAGAAACCAGTGAAGAAAGCAGTTTGAAATCAATAGCAACAGATTCTCTACATTATGGCACAGAATACACATTATGGTTGGAGTGTCATACTTAACAGCGAACATTTGGACTTGATAAAGCATCAAGTTTAGACAGACGACTCGAAGGCCATTTCTCCCACAGTCATGACAGCATGGGTTCAATTCAAGTGCTGGAAGAGCTGACAGAACAAGACCCGAGTCTCGTTCAGCAGACGCTAGGGTGTCGTTGGTCAATGTAGTGTGGAAATAACCAAAAATTGGTCCAGAATTCAAACTGTATACTCCAAATATCCACTGTCTGAAATGGCAGTCATCTTGGATATTAAAAAATATATTACACAAGCTAGCAAAATAAGAGCAATGGCGGAATGAACATTCAATAGTGGGGTTTGAGGGAGAAAATGCTACCTGCAGCCCAAAAATACTGAGCTCCACCTCCACTCCATGAATGTCGGAAAGATCGGGAAAGATCACGAGTGTCATTCGGGATCTACAGCTAGAGCTGAAGCAATGACCACAAATTTTGGGTTGAGGGAAAATAAAGGAGTGGACATTTGTCAGTGCAGACGGCATTTTACCTTGAAGCCAATTAAAAACGCCGGCCATCCTGACCAAGGCCCATTCGGTAGGCTCGGAGATATGTATACGGTCCACCTTCCCAGATTTACTCTAGGAAAGGGAGTTTGAGTTTAGCTCAAGCCCTTGGTAATAAACTAGACACCCAGACTGTTCGTTTTCTTTCCGCGAATAGGCAGATATGAGACGTGAAGTCTTCACACCTACATTTGGTCAGGTTTAGCAATGGAATCGTAGTGCCAAAATGGGAACAAACACAATCAATGGACATATATGGGATGGGGTAGCAAAGAAACCTGGGATGGAACAAGTTGAAAAGCAATAGATGAAGCAAATGTGGTCTAGAAAGGTTAGTGTTGGTAAGAATGAGCAGGTGTCTTAATATCCAGCTTTCCTCAGGTAATCAGCCATGGTAAACGCTTTCTTGTTGAGCAGCCCTCCATGGATACCTTCCTTTCCCATGACTATAACCAATGCTGGAGCACACAAGGGAAAAAAACAAGAACAAATCAACAAACTTGATGGGCGGGGAAAAGAAAAGAAACAACTTTCCCAACTTAAAAAAAGGATGCAATTGTTGACACAAGATTCATTACCCTTCCTTGCCATTAAGATGTCCAAAAACTTTAAATGTGTTTCATGGGGGAAAAAATATTCACAGCTTATTTGGGAACGTGGGTGACTTTTTTTTTTCTCCCCTCCCTAAATTTCACTACTTGATCAAGAAAAAGAAAGGAAAAAAAGAAGCTAAAACCCTGAATCTCTCAAGTATTTTGCCATTGAAAATGCCTTCTTATTCAAGCCGCCACCGTGGACGCCTTCTTTGCCCATTACAAGAACCAAGACTGAAAGAAAAAGACAGAGAAAGGAAGTTAAGAGGACAGGACAACCCCAGCGCTGGAGAAAGCCAAACCAACATCAACATGCTGAGATAGGACAGAACAAAGAGCAGAAAGAACATGCACAGCCAAAGATAAGAGCAAACAACTGCTAACACTTAATAACGTTCATTAATGACTTACTCCGAGAGGTTTGGGCCACTGATCATGGGCTTTCAGGAGATTTAGAGACTGGTGGATAGATATGGGTGGATGGATGGATGGATGGGTGGATGTATGTATGAATTGATGGGTGGATCGATTGATGAATGGGTGGATGAATGAATGAATGCATGTATGAATTGATGGGTGGATGGATTGATGAATGATTTGATGGATGGATAAATGTATGTATGAATGAATGGATGAATGGGTGGATGAATGAATTGATGGGTGGAGGAGTGGACGAATGAATGAATTGATGGGTGGATGGATTGATGAATGGGTGGATGAATGAATTGATGGATGGATAAATGTATGTATGAATGGGTGGATGAATGAATTGATGGGTGGAGGGGTGGACGAATGAATGAATTGATGGGTGGATGAATGGGTGGACGAATGAATTAATTGATGGATGGATGAATGAATGGATGGATGGATGGATGAATGAATTGAATTAATTAATGGGTGGATAGATGGATGAATGAATGGGTAGATGGATGGATGAATGGATGATGAATAGGTAGGTGGATGTATGAATTAATGTATGGGTAGATGTATGGATGGATGAATAGGTAGGTGGATGTATGAATGAATGGATGGGTAGATGTATGGATGGATGGATGTGTAGATGCACGAATGGATGGGTAGGTAGATGGATGGATGTGTAGGTAGATGGATGGTGGATGGGTAGGTGGATGGAAGGTGGATGGGTGTGTAGATGCATGAATGGATGGTGGATGTGTAGGTAGATGGATGGATGGGTGTGTAGATGCACGAATGGATGGTGGATGTGTAGGTAGATGGATGGATGTGTAGGTAGATGGATGGATGTGTAGGTAGATGGACGAATGGATGGTGGATGTGTAGGTAGATGGATGGTGGATGGGTGTGTAGACGCACGAATGGATGGTGGATGTGTAGGTAGATGGATGGATGTGTAGGTAGATGGATGGATGTGTAGGTAGATGGATGGTGGATGGGTGTGTAGATGCACGAATGGATGGTGGATGGGTAGGTAGATGGATGGATATGTAGGTAGATGGATGATGGATGGGTAGGTAGATGGATGGTGGATGGGTGTGTAGATGGATGGATGTGTCGGTAGATGGATGGATGTGTAGATGCACGAATGGATGGTGGATGGGTAGGTAGATGGATGGAGGATGGGTAGGGAGATGGATGGTGGATGGGTGTGTAGATGCACGAATGGATGGTGGATGGGTAGGTAGATGGATGGATGTGTAGGTAGATGGATGGTGGATGGGTAGGGAGATGGATGGATGTGTAGGTAGATGGATGGTGGATGGGTAGGGAGATGGATGGTGGATGGGTAGGTAGATGGATGGATGGGTAGGTAGATGGATGGTGGATGGGTAGGGAGATGGATGGTGGATGGGTAGGGAGATGGATGGATGTGTAGGTAGATGGATGGTGGATGGGTAGGTAGATGGATGGTGGATGGGTAGGTAGATGGATGGTGGATGGGTAGGTAGATGGATGGTGGATGGGTAGGTAGATGGATGGTGGATGGGTAGGTAGATGGATGGGTGGATGGGTAGGGAGATGGATGGGTGGATGGGTAGGGAGATGGATGGGTGGATGGATAGGGAGATGGATGGGTGGATGGATAGGGAGATGGATGGGTGGATGGATAGGGAGATGGATGGGTGGATGGATAGGGAGATGGATGGGTGGATGGATGTGTAGGTAGATGGATGGGTGGATGAATGCACGAATGGTGGAAGTCAAAAGTGTGAAAAATGACCAATTGGCTGTTTTTGAAGGAAGTCTCTTATTTCTTTAGCCGAGTTCATCATCATTACTCCAGTCTTCAGGGTCACATGATCCAGCACTAATCACTCATAGGAGGATCAATCAGTGCTCATAAAGCACACGCTACTCTATATCTCTATTCCCCCAGAGAGCAGATGAGTCACACTGGAGGAGTATCACACCGCTTTACTGGAGTTATGAGCAGATAAAGGAGCAGAGACTTTCAAAAACATTAACCATAGTGTGAGATATACAAGTTAATAACTGACGACTGATTACTAAACTGAAAGCACATCTGAGGTGAGGCTCTCCAGGCCTTCTTCTGCTTGGATGGTGTGTGTGTGTGTGTGTGTGTGTGTGTGTGTGTGTGTGTGTGTGTGTGATAATGAAAGTCATGAAGTGTTCTCCTTCAGCCCAGGTCTGCAGTGGCCGAGAGGGAAGCAGCTTCAGCTCCTCCTCAACCCATGCCGTGAGGGTTATGAAGGATCGATTCATGAACAACAGAGCTATTTTAGGAACAGGAAATCCGCTCGCTTTAAAGAGCAGAGCCGAAGATGTGTGTGAGATTAGCAGAAACATGCAAATGAGAGGGAATGTCCCTCGACGGGCATATTCCAGAGTAATACAACACTAAACCTGTGCAGCCTGATCACCAGCACACTATAAACCCCTCATTTACATTACACTGATAAGGGGGATTACAGCTGCAAAGAAAGGGGTTTAATGTGCCCGTCGCAATAACACATGATAATAATAATAATATCTGCCCTAAACAGCTCACCCACATCCCCGGTGGCCGGTTCCACAAAGCTGGTTTCAGTTACCCAGGTAAGTTCGAGATTAGTTTGAGCAAACTCTGGTTTTTCGGGCTCAAGAAGCTGGATTGGTTTAGCGGTGTTCATCACCACGGTAACTGACACTACACGGCTAACCTGCTCTGGCAAATAAAAAATCTGGACCTTTATAAGGAAACAAACGACCAAACTAACATAAGTTTGATAAATTAAATCTGCACCGGTTTGATGAACATGATTCCCACACACTTTACATTTATTTCAATGTTCTTAATTCAATTTTTAATTTGAAGCAGATTTGTTGTGACCGTATTAATTAGCTTCTTAACAATCAAGATGAAATGATCTGCATCAGCCATCCCATAATATCCGTCACCACACACATTAATGCACGACGGAGATTAACTGCACAACGTGTGTGAACCTCCAATACAACTATAAAGTAATTATTCCATCACAATTCACAAATAAATCTCTCAATCAGGTGACTGGGTCTACAGAATTAAACAATTTACACAACATTAAAATATTTTCAAATAAACGTTTATATTTATTATTATTTTAAATGATTATTGCCCGTCTGGTTCAGTAATGAACTCCTGTAGTAAAGTAGCAGTGGCTGGGACAGATTTTAGTTTCACCTCTAGATGCGATCTAATCCTGTTTACAGGAAATAAGCCTGAGCAGGTTTGAGCTGACGGACCTGTTGCTATGACAGCAAGCCCAGGATGAGCTTCGAAGAACCAAACAATTCGAGATAGAGCCAAATCGACAGCAGTCAAATCCGGCTAACTGAGTTAGCGGCGTACGAGGAACGACCCCAGGCTGGATTTATCTGAATTTATTACACAGCTCTGTGAAATACTTGATTCTGATTGGTCAATCGCTCATTCCAGCGGTATGTTATCTCCAGATAACACACACCGCTCATCCGGGTACTGCGAGTTATCTCGACCGGTTCTACTTCTGTGCTTAACGCTGGCGCCATCTTGTGGCTTAAACAGCCGTGGGTTACAACGGAAGACTTCAAGGCGGGTTTCCTTTATAACGTTTTAAATATGGATATTTTTCTGACACAAACGCATCGATTGGAATCAGAAGGCTCTATTAACCCATCGGAGTCGTGTGGAGCACGTTATTTGACGGACAGCTGCATTTAATGGACTTCAGAAACAGCTCCAACTACTGCTGGGATTAACGTTAGCCTGGACTTTTTAAATATAACTCTGATTGTATTTGTCTGACAGAAGAATGTCATAAACACCTATAATGACCTGAGGGTGAGTAAATCATAGGCTTGGGTTCATTTTTGGCTGAACTAACCCTTTCAGCATTCATTCTCAACATTTAGCAGCAATAGATAAAGGCTTAAAGCAGGTTGGAACTGTTTTTCTTCGCGGAAGCTTTGCGTAAGAGCTAATAAAATATTTAATCTCAAGACAATATTTTGTGTCTAATTTATTTGAGACTAGTAGCCGTGTAATAAGCGAGATAATGTCCACCCAGCCGGTTGTTATCTCAGAATAAACCCCTTCAGAGTGACGCTCCGCCTCGTGGTCCTGATCGCTCTGTCAGGGTTTATTCTGCGATAACAACCGGCTGGGTGAACATTATCCCTAACTTGCGAACTCTTAACCTACTCTGACACTCTGCGTCTGTTCAGCCAGCTTCATGCAACAGGCCCCGGGGTCTGGCTCTCGAACCCAACCGTTCGATGCATGGGTTAATGGCGATATGCTGAGGACAGGTTGGCATCATTACCCCTCTCCCAAACCCGAGCACACTGTACCTTTGGCAGCTTTCCCCACAGTGATGTTGTACGTGGGCTCTCCGCCCTGGCTCTTGGTCCTGATGTCCATGGTCCAGTCGCTGTCCACGTGCAGGCTGTCCCGGATCACGGAGCACTTCTTGGAGCCCAGGGTCAGGCCGTTGGTGAAGAAGCTTTGCCGGTCTTTGCCTATCAGCACGTCGATTTCTGAAGGCTGAGACGAGACAGCACATTAAAGGGTTAGTTCACCTAAACATGAAAAATTAACTCCTCTCCCTAATGTCGCTCCACACCCGTAAGACCTCCGTTCATCTTCACACACAGTTTAAGATATTTTATATTTAGCCCGAGAGCGTATGCGAGTGTATGCACACTAAACTGTCCATGTCCAGAAAGGGAATAAAAACATCATCACAGTAGTCCATATGAGACATCAGTGGGTTAATTAGAGTCTCTTGAAGCATCAGAAATACATTTGGGTCCAAAAATAACAAAAACTACGACTTTATTCAGCATTGGCTTCTCTTCCGCGTTTGTGTTCAATCCTCAAATAAAGATTCAAACGGTTATGAATCAGTGAATCGGTTCATGATTCGGCTCTCATGTCAAACTGCTGAAATCACGAGACATCGGCGATCCGAATCATGAAATCAATCCAGTATAAAAACCATTGCGCCTAATATGGAGAGTCCCTATATTTCACAAAAACAAACGCGTGCGTGTGTGTCTTTGCTTCCCATGTATTGCTTAAAGCACACTTCGAGTACTCCGCCAACACCACAGCTACTTGCCTAACGTCAAACATTACTAAAGGCACGTGAACAGTCACATGCACTCATTTCAGGCATAAACAAACACCATAACAGACCGTACTTTATTTGTAACTTTAACACTACACTCAAAAAAGATAGGACATAATATTCCGTATTAATTTAACAATTTCCCATTTGCATTTTTTATAGGTGTTTTATCTGTATTTTGAATTTTGTGTTCTAGGGTTAACGGGTGATGAGCTTTATTTTACAGGTGAAGTATTAATGTCAGGTACAGAAATGTAATTAAATGTAAAACACCCCCTTATAATATCAATTAATGGAGTGATATATCAGCATAACGCATGCCAGCAAAACACGAGATTAAACTGGTTTCGTCCGCTCTTGCCAGTCTGTTTGACCGCTGGCGCGCTCACCTCCTCATACGTTTAAATGTTTAATATATTCCCCTCTTCTCTCCGACAGAGATGAGCGACGCATCTGCATCCTGAACTCTGGAGAGCGCGCGCAAGCTTCATTCAGCATGGGACTTACACGCACCTCTGACCACACACACACACACACACACTCTGTCTTTGCACCTACAATTAAAGTATTTGGCAGCTTGAGCACTTATTTAATTGAATTTTATTTAAACCTCATCACATGCAAGTTTAAAAAGAATCCCTAATTGAGATTGGGTCTGAGTTTAAAGTTATGGAGCAACAGGATTACAGTTAATATAATACAAATTCAATTCAGGACCAAAATGAAGGTTTAAGTGTAAACCTGCTTATTATTAAACAGTGTTTAAAGTTTGGTAGATCAGATAGACCTTGATTTAATCAACCCACCCATAGTTCTGTTGTTTATAATGACAGACGGCAGCAGGAAGAGAGTGAATGCACGGATCCAATACACATCTGATGTGCATTCAACTAAAGTTACAGAACTTACAGTTTATTTTAAGATTTAAATTTATATGAAATATATATTTTACTTAAAATTGTAAACAAATCAAAGCCATGAATCACATCCCATTAATTTCCAATGCGCTCAAAAAGTGTGATTTTTCCCAGCACTTTAAAGGAGTTTGTCCCTTTAGGGCTACCGTAGAAACATGGCTGCTCCACTATAAGGGACCTGCGGTGTGTGTGGACAGAAACGGCTCAATCTAAGGTCATAAAAACACAACGACTCATTATATAACGTCTTTAAAGTCCACTGAAAACAATTATAGATATTATATTGCATTTCTTTCAAAAAGATCCTCATAAACCCTACACACTGCACCTTTAAAGAGCACTATCGGTGTCTCTACTCCTCATGTAAATGGCGAATGGTGCGAGCACAGCTGGCTTTTAAAGGGAAAGGGAGGGGAGACTCTGATTGGTTTATTGCTCGTTACGCCCCGAACACACCCATGACTCATTAAGAGGCGGCGCACAGAGCATTTTTCCGCCGTTAAGTAAAGTAGATCCCTAAAAGATGCCCTTTGGTCTTCCACCGATGAAAACATTAATACTCACACTGACAAACTACACTTGCTCCGTTTGATCATTAAGTTTGGATGTGTATTTTTAGCGTGCTCTGAAGATTTGACGGGGTATTTGTGGAATATGATGAAAGCAGATTTGTTCCCGCGTCCTTAAAAGGAACGTCTAGCTGGGAAAACATTCTGCCTAACCCTCAAACAGGAATGCATTAATCACACTAAACACTGGCTTTATTTGTCAAATGCTGACAGATCAAGTCTGAACGCGCAGGTTTCTGATTGGGCTCATTGTCGTTTGTTCTGCGTAACAGCCCAGCCGCTCTGTTTGTCCCCGAGGCCAAACCACTGAAGCGGCTTCCCTTCGGGGATCAGCGCTGATGTGAACTCCAGGCAGGTTTGGAAGCGCTGGTATTGCAACAGAACTCACTTTAACTTCAAGAGGCCTTTTTTAAACTCATACTTGGCTAGCCCCTCAGGAAACTACGAGGCGAAGCTGCCATCCCAAACCCGTAAGACCGGCTGAGGCTGCCAAGAGTTAGCGGAAGAGGTCGGACAGGTTAGGAACGGCACGAGGTGACTCAATCTGGGCCGAAACACACGCCTTACTAACACTATACGGCTCGCTTCAAACTTTCCCCTCCTGAATTAAGACCAAAGAGGAAGATAAAGTCAACACTAATCTCACCTCCTAGCCACCACATTCACAGGACTTTAGGAAATCTTCTTCAGTAGAATTATGTCTAAATGTAATAATTGCAATGATTATTGTTAAAAGTTTAATTTCAAATAAATAAAACAAATTAATATGATTTATGCCTTAATTTGACTGCCAGAAAAATTATAATATGCAAAAGAATTTCTGGGGGGGAAGGTGGGACATTTATAGAATTTGTTATTAAATATTTGATTATTAATTTAATAAAACCATTAAAAGGAAAAAACACATTATTGTAAAATTGAATACGTTACGATTTTAATTAATTACACATGCGTTTTAATTGCTAACATTTTATTAAACCATTAAAATGGATGTCCAAATAAATATAATGGTAAAAACGTAATTTTCCATAATGGAATTCAAAGGCCAAACAAACTATTTGGCTACTAACATTCTTCAAAATCTCTTCTTTTGCACTGCGCAGAGGAAAGTATGCCGGATATGTCTGGAACGGCATGAGCAAGACATTGATTTATATATATATTTATTTATGTTTATATATTTGGAACCATTCCTTTAACCTGTTACAAATCTAAAACGAATGTATTCAATGTTCACACACTTTTAAAGTAACCTCTTAAGCAGCCGTTCATTAAACTGTGAGGTAAGTTAAATAATAAGGCCGTGTTTGGATGAATTAACACCCATTTATCGAGCGCCATCTTGGACTGGCAGGTACTGCGCGAACATCCCGTATTCCCGAAAGCCGTTACGCACATTCCGCGGCAGGATGACGCGTGTATTCCCCTACGCTAGTGCGCGAGCGTAGCGTAAGAGATCCTCGAATCTGCCCGGCCTGTTTGCACCAACACCTCCTCCCTCTTTATGACTACAGCACATTTCTGCAAAACGTGTTTTAACGTCACAGCGTGCTTCATTACAGCCAAACAACATCGATGATGTAGTGACAGCCTATTGTTAAACGCAATAAAACATCCGAGCACCACGCGGTCTATGTAGGGAGGCTGTCGAAACACAGCCGCTTCTCCGACTAATGCCGCAGAACGCGCGCTGTCGTGTTAATAGCGCGTATTTACCGTGATGTTGATGAACGTGCCGCCTTCCTGCGCTGCCCACACGTATTTAGCGTCCGAGTTGCACCCAACAATGGCGGAGTCCTGGCAGCTGCCGTCCGACATCAGGTTATCCACGTAGCCTTGCCACGACATGTTGCCTTCTGGTCTCAAACGCTCTCACACTGGCTGGGAAACTCGGGACTGGCTCTCTGCTGCGGCCTCGGTTCGCGGTTACCGTGTATTAATGAGTCCCGCACGCCCCCTTCTCAAATGGGAGTTCGAGCAGTAACGAGTCCCGGCTGACGCGCGCTCTGGGTGTAGTCCCTTAATATCCCTCCGCGCACAACGGGACAAAGCCAAACGCGCGGAAGGATACACACACTCTGATTGGACGAATGAGGCGCGTATGAGAAAGTTAGTTAATGTGCGTTATATATTATTTATATACTGAAGACAGTGCGTTTTTTTCCACTACTTATTATACAAACAAACATCTTTTTCAGTATAAATATTTTATCCGTGAACATCATTATTATTGTCTTATTCACTCAAAATAATTTCCCCTCCCTTATTGGCGCGAGGGCGGAGCCATCTGTCACTCACATGAGATCGACCAATCAAACCACAAGGACAAAATCGAGCTCCGCCCATTGATTTGGCCTAATAAATGACATCATTATGTAAATCAGCGGCCACACCCTACGTTTATTCGTGTTTGGGAAGCAGTTTCACGGCACATTATCTGTTTCATACATTATTTAATTTGGTTAAAGTGGGTTTCACATATCTGGACTCGCCTATTATGACCTCTTAAAGGAGTTTTCATCACAAAGCTTCTCAGCCACGCCCTGTCCTCGTGACCGCAGTGATTCAATTCAGATCAAACCTCAGGGACATTTGGGCTGAAATCAAGAACTATTTGCTTCAGTTGGAGTTGCCACACAGCTGGTTATTTTGGTACACAGCTGGATAGTGGAGATGGACATCAATCTCATGGAGTTCATGAACATATAGTTTGATGTCTTTGAAACACTGACTTTAATGAAACGTGATGTGCGACGTCACCACAAATATCCTAGCCTCTTCCGGCCTCTAGTGGACGAGTCCTGTAATGACACCATTAGAAACTCACATTTTCAAACATTTTATTTAATTAGTTATTTAAAAACAAAATTAAATATAGTAGATAGCTATTTGAAATTTACATTTATTCAGTAGACGTTTTATTAAATGTATATGTTTTATTAAAAAATAGTAATATCTCAAGCAACTCTTAATTGTATTTATGCTGCGCTGGCGACCTCTAGTGAATTAAACAGACAGTGCACCCAAAACTATGTGTTTACTTCATACAATAATTAATATCTACGGATTAACTTTAAAAATAAATAAATACTCCACACAAACACTGGCTTGCATAATAATTCCTTTATTTTCAATCTTATTTTCTGATCTGAGTGACACAAAAACTACCCAAACACTGGGTGGTTACGTATGACCCAACACAAAATCTTGTCAAAATATGTGAAATATAGTTCAAAAAATCATTTTATTTTAACACAGTTAGTTTTAGCGCTAGTTCAGCCAGAAATGTAAATAGTGTGATTAATTCCTCCTGTGGTTGGCCAGCCGTCAGACCTCCGCTCATCTTCACACACAGATGAAGATATTAGTGTTGAAATCCGATGGCTCCTTCATTCCTCGACATGAGGGTGAGGAATTAATGAAATAATGTTTTATTTTTGTCAGCACTGAGCCTGTAGTGATAGTGATCAGCATTAGTGCAGTGTCAGTGTGTGGTCAGCAGGGGTCTGTCCTGAGGGATTGGGGACAGCAGGCTCTGGTGCCGCACACACACTACACATATCGGCTCAGTTTACTTTAAAAATACGTCCAGTGGTTCCTCACAACTATATTGAGACATTTTTTACAAATGACAGTTTAGTGAACAAAAGAAATTCAAGTAAAGCTGGCACAATTTTTTTTTTAATAAATACAAACCATTTGAATTTGTCGCTGTTACATCGTATTTCTATGTGCAGTTTACTTATAATAATGTTATGTTACATTTATGAAAGTGTGTTATGTAAAGTGAACACATTTATCAATTTAATTTTCCTTTTAAAATATTTTTTCAATAACAACAAGCATATTTTTTGCAAAAATAACTCATTGGACAAACACAAATTTAACACACACACACACACACACACACACACACACACACACACACACACACACACACACACACACAGACACACACACACACTTCAGTGATGTCAGAGCAAATATTTCAAGTCGTTTTGACACATATTAATTAAGTGAACTTCATTTTTAAATATATTAGGTTGCTTGAACACAATATAATCCGCCAACGATGGTCATGTGACCGCGGTAACCCGTTTGCTTTCACCGGAGTAAGCTCATGAACGCCGTAAGCGTACACCGGTCGACACTGGGAGTTTTTTGCCTCTTCTCCTGATTTCGCGGAGCATGTAAACGCATTAACCTGCTTTCTGTAGGCTTATTGAAGTGCGCCTGTGCTGATTTTTTTTATCGCCGATGTCTCGTGATTTCAGCAGTTTGACACGCGATCCGAATCATGAATCAATTCGCTGATTCATAACCGTTTGAATCTTTATTTGAGGATTGAACACAAACCCGGAAGAGAAGCCAATGCTGAATAAAGTCGTAGTTTTTGTTATTTTTGGACCCAAATGTATTTCTGATGCTTCAAGAGACTCTAATTAACCCACTGATGTCTCATATGGACTACTGTGATGATGTTTTTATTCCCTTTCTGGACATGGACAGTATAGTGTGCATACACTTGCATACGCTCTCGGACTAAATATAAAATATCTTAAACTGTGTGTGAAGATGAGCGGAGGTCTTACGGGTGTGGAACGACATTAGGGAGAGGAGTTAATGACAGACATTTCATTTTTGGCTGAACTAACGCTTTAATGCATCCAGACAGAGCGAGCTAGCGTTTAACATGACATGAGGATATATAGCACAGACCCAGACTCTGTAAAGATGTGTTCTCATCTCGGTCAGCAGAAGCAGAAGAGGTTTAGTCAGACGCTGCATGAGGGATAACATGAGCCGTCAATCTCCCGCTGACACACTTTATTAACATCTAACATTCGAGAGTCAGATACGGAAGCATTACTACAAGGAAATAACCCGGTTTATTAATAAAGTCATATAAACGTGGTTTATTTGCGCTGTCAGTTTACTGGTGTGCATGTAAACGGGGAAACTGGTTATTAATAAGCTGATATTTGTGAGTTATCAGCCTATAGTGTGCATGTAAATGGGGAAACTGGGTTATTAATAAGCTGATATTTGTGAGTTATCAGCCTATAGTGTGCATGTAAATGTGCTCAGTGATTACTGAGCCGCAGTGAACCTGGCAAACTCTTCCCGTTTGGGTACATGTTGAGAAATTCCCTGCAAACCCTTCCTGCATCTCAGAGCAGCTAAAGCGATAAACAGCAGCTGTGTGAAGGCCTCGGCAGCACTGCTCTGAGAACAGCCAGCTACAATAACAAGCAGAACACAGTAAACACGCGTGTGTGTGTGGGGTCACTGCTGCGGGACTCTCTGAATGCCTGAGCAACTGCTGCGGATGCTTTCATGACATGAAGCGTCTTTGGGGATTGACTGAAGCAGTTTTGTGTAAACGCTTGGCGTCGCTTCTTTCAGTGCTACACACACACACACACACACACACACACACACACACACACACACACACACACACACTGCCCCTAAAGCTACCCATCACACACACACACACACACACACACACACACACACACACACACACACACACACACACACACACACACACACACACACACACACACACACACACTGCCCCTAAAGCTACCCATCACACACACACACACACACACACACACACACACACACACACTGCCCCTAAAGCTACACATCACACACACACACACACACACACACACACACACACACACACACACACACACACACACACACACACACACACACACACACACACACTGCCCCTAAAGCTACACATCACACACACACACACACACACACACACACACACACACACACACACACACGCACACACGCACACACGCACACACACACAGCCCCTAAACCTGTGACCACGAAAAAATGTTCGTGTCTGCATTCCTGCTCGCACCTGAGTGAACTGAACACACACAAACACTGAGTTAACATGACTTTAAGGGGAAATTAACAAACACATCTAAACGCATTAAATAACATCAGTGCGTTTAGGTTACTAGTCTTTTTGTGATGATGATAAAACGAGTGCAGATGAGGTCTGCTCTCTCTGTTAGAGCTAAAGTAAAGTATAATTTGTGTTTCCAGCATGACTAACAGAACACATATTTGTGTCCCGTCTGGCTTTCCACATTTACATAAACACGCACTAGAGTACAACGATTATATTATAATCTTATTTTACTTATATTAAACATTATATTATTATATTATTTATCATATTACTCACAGTATGTTTTTTTATTACTTATTATATTATTTATATTATATATTGTATTACTTATATTATTTATAGTATATTATATTATTTATATTTTGTTACTTATATTATTTATATTATATCACTATATATATATATATATATATATATATATATATATATATATATATATATATATATATATATATACACACATATACACACACACATAATATTATTATATTACTTATATTACATAATACATTTTTTATTATATTACTTATAATATAGGCTATATTATATTACATTTCTCCTGTGTACAGTGATTATATATTTTTTTATATTGTATTGTATTGTATTGTATTATATTATATATTTGATATTATATTTGGTGGATTGTAATCAGTGTATGAATAATAAGAGTCCCGGAGGAGTGTGTGAGGATCTGTATTTATGGCGTCTGAGTCCGCGATGACATTTATTTTGATAGGAGTCCAGGAATAATGCGCAGCGCTCGGTATTCCCGACTGACTTACGTACGCCGGAGCGCAGTGCACCCATAGTTCAGCGCGAGCGCTACGTAGCCATCTTGTGTAGAGCAGAGGAAGAGGAGCCGTTAGCTCGAGCTTTACTGACAGCCTGACAGACCCTCATCCTGCCCTCGACAGCCGGCGCGAACGCCACACACGCACCGTAAACATGGGCTATCGTGTGTCGGGGTGCATAACGCGCGTGTTTCGCGGAGGATACGAGCTCTTGAAGACGGGGGAGTGTTGAGAACGGACGCCGCCTCAGAGTCGAGTGAGTTCCGCGACCGGGGAGCTTCATTCGCGAGCGCGGCCTGAGGGAACTCTCACAGCCGGGCATGGCCTTCGCTTAGGCCGCGGAGAACACGGAGGATTAAACACACCTGGAGTACAGCTGTCATTGTGTTCGGAGCTTCATTTTTTTAAAGGATTAAAAGCGCTAGTAACGCCGCGATGAGGACGCGCGCGCGCTGACCGAGCGTTAGCGTGACGCTAACTGACAGTTGTTACACGCGCGTATAAACCGCGTTACTATACGCTCAAATCGTGCGCTGAAACACTCAAAGCAGACAAAATGTCTAAAATGCCGTCGAAAAAGAAGAGCTGCTTCCAGATCACGAGCGTCACGCAGGCGCAGGTGGCGGCGAACAGCATCGCGGACGACACCGAGAGCTTGGACGACCCGGACGAGTCCAGAACCGAGGACGCGTCCAAACCGGGCGACTTCGAGCCGGAGGCGTGTGACGTCAGTCTGTCGGACGAGCCCGAGCCTCCCGGTTCTGTGCAGGGGAACCCTAATGCCTGCGCCACCCCCGTGTCGTCATCGGTGAGCACCTGCAGCTCCCGTTTTAGGGTCATCAAACTGGATCACGGCACAGGTGAACCCTTTAAAAGAGGTAGGTGGACTTGCACCGAGTTCTATGAGCGCGATGCGGATGCTCGGACTGGGGAGGCCGTTAAACACGCGGGCGTCGCGGAGCTCGGCGCGGACCGGGATGGACCGGGAGGCTCGGTGGCCGCTCCTGGATCGACGCTTGCTGATCCACACACTGACAGTGGTTACGTCTCCGCTCCGTCAAACCCTCCCGCGGAGCTCCAGACGCAAGCCTTTGCCCTTTTGCACCAGGGATTAGGGCTGGTGGCCCAGAACCTTTTTGAACATGTCAAATCTCCCAGCTTGCCCTCTCAGCCGCTTTACCCGGCGCAGAACGCTGTAGCCCCGTGTAACCCGGCGGACTGTAGACCGCAGGTTCTGACCCAGGGCCCTTCTCAGCCGGGGCCGCTCCTTCAGCCAGCCGTAACCGTGTCTGTCCCCGCTGTGCCTGTTTTAATGCCCAGTGCCTCTAATGCCCCCCCGATGCCAAAGCAGAGCCAGCCTCAGGGCTTCTTGAGCCAGGCCGATGTGCTGCTCCACAGCTCCGTTCTCATGGGGAAGGATGCCCTCCGACCCCTGAACCCCGAGGGCCTGCAGCTTCACACACCTGGGGTCAGCAGCCTGTTTGGGATCGCCATTCCCATGGATGGGGATGAGGACAGGTAATCCGCTACCTCCGTGACGCGCTCCGGGCCGGTTCCGTGATGATGGTTTAACTAACTCAGGGTTACAGGATTAGTTTGGAGCTGGCAAAACCAAACCGATCTATTCAGGCTTTGATCCTGAGTTCAGGAGTTTAGCTGTGACATCAGTAGTCAACAGCCAATCACACGCTGTGACATCAGCAGTCAACAGCCAATCACATGCTGTGGCTCAACTGAAATTAATTTCTCTCTTCTGCAGATTATTACATCAATTTAAAAATATGAAGAATTTAAGCAAACTTACACAGCAAGAAGAAAAGATCTGTCTATAAAAGATGATGACTTAAAGGACAAATCTTGTACGCCAATGCAAGTAAAAGTTATGAAGTTAGTTTAGCTGATATAGAGAATTTAAACTCAGTAAACTTCTTTTTTAAAATAGCTTTATTGATTGATTTTAAAGCTTATTTGTATGACTTGATATAGGCTATTTATATGAATTTTTAAAAAGTGCTTATTAATGATTGATAAACTAAAATTAAGGGTTTAATTACGTAAATTATATCTAAACCATTCAAAACTATTATTATAAATATAAGCATTGTTAAAAGCCAGACGCTTTAAGGCCTTTGCACGCTGAGTCCGTAATTCGTATGCAAAATTTATGCACGTCAAAAAATAAATGTGACCTCACGTTATGTCAGTCACGCTTGCACACTGCCTCCGAAACTTTCGTCCGTCAGAACCGATTTTCTGCGTTTTCGCATCCGTAAAAACGCATTTTGAGAGACGTTTTGACAACTCAGAGCCACCATACATATTATATCACAGCTATAATTATAGCACATCAAGTCTCTGTAAAGCAGTGTGTGTGTGTGTGTGTGTGTGTGTGTGTGTGTGGGATCAATTGATTCAGGGAAATTAGTGGTCTTCTTTTTAATATGTGGCTCCAGTATCTCCTCAGGACAAATCATCCTCACTAGACGTCACTTTGTCTTGTTTTGTGGTCTTCCCCCGTAACGCATTCATTAATCTGCATCGGACTCAGTGTGAAAGGTCTCTGTGCGTGACGAATTTTTCAGATCACGAATACGAAAAAATGCATGCGAAACTATTGGACTCGGTGTGCAAAGACTTTAGTCTTTAAAAACCATTTGCTATGTCGTGACCTTAAATGTGGAGCAGAAGCAGGGGGCGTGGCTTTATTACATCAGAGGCGTGTCCTTTTACTCACAGCTGATTGGCTCAGTTTGAGATCTCTAATCCAGAACATAACCTGGAGCAGGTCGGTTACTATGGCGATGAACTCCGCTAAAAGCCAAACCACTTTAATGGTACCGAAAACTTCAACAAGCTTCAACAAATCTGGCTAAATGGCACGTTATTCACCACAGGGTTTACGCAGGTCTTAATTCGACCTTTCACAATCTTACATTGGAGCATAAAATATTAAATTCAATATCACAGCATTTAAATTACATTTTATAATGTAATTAACTGTGTTTTGCTGAAAGTCACAAATTTGTCAAATTTTGTGTTCGTAAAAGATGATCATTTGTAACAAATAGAACTTGCATCTTAACTAATGCATGAAAAAAACGATGAGGTAATAATAATAAACTAATAAAAATAAGCGGACCGAAACCCCATCCGAGCTCAACCCTCCAGTGCTGCTATCCAGTGGGAACATTAGGGAATGGAGGCATTATAAATATCAATCACACGTTTGCAGAACATAAATAAAATAGCAAACGCTTGTCTTTTAGCTCATGCCTAATTCTCTCTACACGTCGTTAACTCTGTCAGCCGTATCGGATGAGTCTGACCTGCTCAAACTTTGGATGAATAAATCAACAGTGGGTCCGACTCTTAAAGGGCCAGCTCACCCTTTAATGAGAACCCTGGGATCATGCCCTCGCCCCAGTGTTGCTCAAACCCGTCAGACTTAACGTCCTCATATAAAGCCGTGCAGTCTCTTCATCCGGAATAATCGGCTCTATCCCTATGGATCAGTTTCTCTTTAGGAACTTTCTGAAGCGTAAAGTTGCTTAGCCTGTCACTGGAGGACAGAAATCTCTCGTTTCATTACAAATATCTTAATTTGTGTTCAGAAGATCAACAAGACACATTTAATCTGACAGTGCAAGCAGAGTCCAGAACAATCAGAACAGAATAAAGCATAAATACATAAACAAAGGCCCTAAAGTCAATTTCATGCACTGCAGAAAATGATGTTCCTCCTCAGAAATATCTAAACATCTTTAAATCAAGACACATTTACTGGAGATACAAAAAAAGTGTTGTTCTCTGAGAGGTTTTTTTTTTTTTTTGCGGTGACGGCGGTGACGATCTCAGACCGGCGGTAGGCGTCACGTGACCGCAGTGTTGCGGTAAAACGGTAACCAGCCCTAGGACACGCGTGAGTACGGAAGAATCATGTAAACCCAGTGTGGTAAAGTGTGGCATTAGATCAGAATATATGAATGGGAGAACGTACACACCTAAATTAACCATCTCTTAAACATTTACTAATTTCCCTAAACACTTTCGATTGGTTTCGTGAACATTGTTATTAAACATGGATCTGTATTTTCAATGAAAGGGCTTGTTTCCGCTATTGTTGGCTCGTGTTGTAAATCACTGTGTGCCGGTGTGATGAGACGGATTCGCCTCGGATATACACGCTTACATTTTAAGATTATTTGAGTGTTTTCATTGGCTGTGTTGACATTTCTGCCTTTATAACTGAGGGCATTATAATCAGAGGAAGGTTAAGTTTAAAATAAACGTGTAAATGTAATATTTTTATCCTGGTCCCTATTTTAAATAGGTCATAAAAATCAATAAAGTCGATGTGGACCGTTATGAAACACTTACCAGTTTTCAGCCGCCCGTCCCTAGGCATGACTTCTTCAGCTGAATGAAGGAGAGTTTTAAGAGCACATTGCAGATGTGTGTGCTTGTTTTAATTGTGTAAAATCTCTTTCACAAGATTTTGTGTAAAATGAAACTGTGATGAGATCTGATCTCACTAACAGTCTCTCTAACACAACTCATGAGCGTCTATACAATTCGAGATCATACTGACATATTCCCTTCAGTTTATTCTCACCGTTCCTTTCATTGGTCTTCAGTTTACAGTCGTAACACCTGCGGAAACCTCTGCTATGATCTGTTGAGAACAGGTCCTGTTGCAGGAGTTTGTGTTCCCCAAACCTGTCCCGGAGGCCGTTAGCACATGTGGGATGATTTGCACACCTGACCGATTATAATCCAGCTCATTTACATCCCAAAACGGCTTCCAGGAACGCTCCGCTTCAGTGCAAAATACTTCCATAGGGAAATTGTGTCCCCCTCTGGCTTTCTGCTAAATGTAGTTAATTAAATCCCTCTTCCAGATGTTTAGAGCCCAACCGCCCCATCGTGAGGAGATGGGAGTGATTTAGCTGGACACCAGTGGTTCTGGACACTTGGGTTGAGGAGATGGGAGTGATTTAGCTGGACACCAGTGGTTCTGGACACTTGGGTTGAGGAGATGGGAGTGATTTACCTGGGCCTGGACCCTTGGGTTGAGGAGATGGGAGTGATTTAGCTGGGCCTGGACCCTTGGGTTGAGGAGATGGGAGTGATTTAGCTGGGCCTGGACACGGGTTGAGGAGATGGGAGTGATTTAGCTGGGCCTGGACACGGGTTGAGGAGATGGGAGTGATTTAGCTGGGCCTGGACCCTTGGGTTGAGGAGCTGGGAGTGATTTAGCTGGGCCTGGACCCTTGGGTTGAGGAGATGGGAGTGATTTAGCTGGGCCTGGACCCTTGGGTTGAGGAGATGGGAGTGATTTAGCTGGGCCTGGACCCTTGGGTTGAGGAGATGGGAGTGATTTAGCTGGGCCTGGACCCTTGGGTTGGGTCTTCGAGTGGGGTTTGTAGCGCTTACATTTTTTTGATTGATTCCTTTTTTATTTTATTTCCCCAATTCAGTTTTTTTGACCGACTTAATCAAAAAGCATGTCTAAAAATAATAATAGGGCTGTCACGAGACGAGATTTAACTTTTTTTTTCTTACAGATTTTTAAGAAATCCTCAATGACGAATGACTAGAAAAATAGTTGCATGTGGATTTGAAATGTTTTAACTAATCAATGTCATTTCATTTCTACTTTCCGAGTATGAATTATCATACAGTAAACGACAACAGCACTGTAAAGGTTTCGCACAAACTCAGGAGCTCAGAACTGCCACATGAGCTTCATTGGACCTCCTAAAGCCCCTTTCACACTGCACGTCGGACCCGCAATATTCCCGGAGCATTGCCGGGTCGCCTTCTGTGTGAAAGCAACCACGTCCCGGGATTGATTACCGAATTGAACCCGGGTCGGGGACCTAGTAATATTGCGGGGTTCGACCCGGGACGAGCGCTGTGTGAACAAAAGCCGAAACTAATGCCGCAACGTGTACGTAGTTATCGTGCGACTCCTAGAGCTTGTTTTTTGAATAACACAACCCTGCAGTGCCAGAAGAGCTCGTCGCTGTTTTAAACGCAGAGAGTGTTCGGATACAAAAGAAACTAAAATTAAACAAGCAGAAATGAGCGCAAACTGGACACAAGTCTAGACCACGGAGCTCCTTACTATCCGCGCTGAAGCGGAGATCGCTCGCCGTTATACGTCACATCCGGATGTCATGTGTCAACTCGACCCGGGACCGTTACGGGTTTTGTGTGAAAGCGCACATATTACGGTATTTCGCTGGCAGTGAGAATGAGCCAAATCTACCAATCCTCCGCTGCGGTCTAGTCCAAACACACACTCCTAACACACACTCCTAACACTAGGGGAGTAACGATTCACTCGTTTTCTCGATGCATCGATCACAAATGCACAAATAAGATGTAATGAGATGATATTATATGTAGTTTAAACTTGACGCTGTAGATGAACTCCCTGACAGAGTCGTCAGGTAATCCGTCGTCACAATAAAGACGTAACTTCACATGAATGAAACAGGACAGCCGTGAATGAGAGCATATTAGTAAAAGCACTGAATTTCTTTCTTTCTGTGTGTTTATGCTCAGTCGTGTTCAGCCGGTCACTCACTGAGTTGTTGCTCCGGCATATAGGCTAGTAACCGAATGTAAACAAGACCGACTCGTTTAAAACTCCTAATTAGGGGCCAAGCACCGAAGGTGCGAAGGCACCTATTGAAACCGTTAGTGTTCCTTTTCTTCCTTTCTTCCTTTTGACCCCTAAAGGCTAGAAACAACATTCTCTTTTCCTCTGATTCCTTGGCTCAAGCCGATTCTATATAGCATTTTGAATTTTCTGAAAAACCTACTTTTTCAAACTCCTAGGCCGTTTCTCCGATTTTCACCAAAATTGAAACAGATCATCTTCAGACCATGCCGACAAAAAATCTTGCAAATCATGTAGATTCGTCAAATCGTTTTCGATAGATGCGCAAAAACATTTTACGTAACGTTTGCAAAAACACACTTAAGGCAATATCTCCGCAACACTTTATCGTATTCAAACCAAACTTGGTACATGTCATCACAAGCATAACCTGAGGCAACATGCAGCGTTTCGGCGCAGCGCCACCTACTGGTCCGGAGATATGAAAAATGCCTATTTTTGATTATAACTTCTGAACCGTTTATCCAAAAATCAATTTCTCATTAGATTCAGGGCGTCATGCCGAGTCGACTGATATCTGATTTTACCATGTCGGCCATTTTGGATGTCGGCCATTTTGAATTATGTGCTAAAAAGCTGTATTTTATGAATGCATGAACGGATTGTTACGAAACTCGGTATGGGTCATCACCACGATGCCCTGAAGTAGCCTGAGAAGTTTCGAAACAGCGCCACTTAGTGGAGTGCAGCGTTGTTTTTCTTCAAACGCTTATAACTTTGGGTATGAGTGAAATTTTTTGATGGGAGTATGTTTTTTGGTCTCCTGAATCCTTGCCGAGTCCAACGATATCAGACTTGCCAGGTTTCGGCATATGGTTTGTGTAGTGTTGTTATTTAGCGCTTAAAAAACATTTGCTGATATCTTGGAAACCGCTAGTCCGATCGAGACGAAACCAGCGCCAGAAGTTCGGAAACATAGGTCGATAGCTACACGCTAATGCCCAAATCTCAAAATATTGATAGTAAGGGGTAGTAAAATCCAATCAAAGTCAGGTGTCAGTCATTTCTTATGTGTTTTTTCACATAAATGTCTATAACTTCAAAACAAAATGAGATATTTTCACCGAACTTGACACACATATGTATGGGCTCACTATGAGGACACACACAAAAATTGGTGGGATTGTGCCTCTTGGTGGCGCTATAATAGAACAAAACATGAAATTCCCATTGACTTCAATGCAGTATTATGGTTTAAAATGCTAATGCTATAATTTACGAATGCATGAGCGCATCGTTACAAAACTCGGTATGTGTCTTCTGCTCCATGCCCTGAAGATACTCATAAAGTTTCGGAGCAGCGCCACCTTGTGGTCAAAAGTTGTAAGTAAATGTACAGAAATGCGAATAACTTTTGATTAAATTAACCCATTGTAATGAAACTGGTCATAATATATTAATTGGCTCATGCCGAGAACATGGATACCAATTTTGCCATATTTTGCAAACCTATCTGTCCTCCATCTTGTTGTTTGTTAAAAACCTACTTTTTCAAACTCATCCTAGACCGTTTGTCCGATATTCACCTAAATTGATCCGTATCGTCTTCAGACCATGCTGACAAATAGTTATGGATTTCATGTTGATAGACAAAACAGTTTTCATATACCACTGCAACAGAGTTGAGCCATGATGCAAAAATTACTCTTGAGGCTGTATCTCTGCAATGCTTTGACATGTTGACACCAAACTTTGCATGTGTCATTGTCTCCTCAATCTGACTACACCACATCAGTTTCGTAACAGTGCCACCTATTGGTCGAAAGTGATAAACCATTAAACCATTATTATTGACTGTATTTAAAATTGTACAGCTATTTTGCCTAAAATCAACTTAAGTCTTTAATGGCTCATTGTTGCAGTTGGTTTGAGACTTCCAGCCATGCTGGCATGTCTTGTCTTCTTCTTTGCGCTTGGCCCCAATAATGGCTGCTTGCAGCTATAATTATATTAACGTCTGCTATATAACATTTATATAATAAATATCTCATTAATTACAGCTCCGTGGTAATGTATTATTAGGCCTATCTCCGCGAGACGTGTGAGTTAAACGCAGAGATGAAAACAGCGCTGTCGTCAGCATTTCATAGACATACACAAACATTAATTTTGATACCGTACTAGATGAGGAAGAAGAAGAAACAAACCCGCGAATACATCACAGCCATTTTAATTCCAGAGAATATTCACTCTTTAGTCTATTAAACACATAAACCTTTCAAAACTGTAGTTTAAAATGAATGCTTATATTTGTAGTTATGGGGAGTTGATAGACTCAACTCTCATTTATGTTCTCCATTTGAAAATATTAGACTGCACTGTATTTGAAAAAAAGCAAACATTTTCAGACTGTTTATTGATGTAAATGTCTTTTGTTCTGTAAGTGAGTGAATCTGCAAAAATTACAGTGTTTAAAAAGCTGAGTTCAGTGCTGTTGCTGTAATTGTAACAAACAGAAATAACACAATACCTAAATATCGGTTCTATGTATCGGTTATCGGCACATAAACATGCAAATTATCGGTTATAAAAAATCAATATCGGTCGATCACTAGTTTGAAAGTCTCTAGGTTAACATAAATGCAGATATAGGTGTAAATATTGCACCTGTCACAGAATGAAATGCGGCGTTCGTCATCGCTGCTGTAGATCAGAGGAAAGGCATGCCACCTCACAATCCTGGAGGGATCTGTTAGCAGAGGTGTCCGAGCTATGCGTCTCAGAAATGGCCTACATGCAAATCACATTTCTCAGATGCGTTACACCTCGAGCGTAGTGTGTGTGTGGGAAATTAAAACATTCCTTCACAGAGTCACGCAGAACATGTCTTTTGCAGTTTAATATTCACAGACGCTGGCCCCATTCTGCGTTATGCCGTAAATGGGTGAATGACGGATAAGGGTTCAAAAATAATAATAATAAAACGGGCAAAAATATATATATTTTGAGGCCTTTCTGTGCTTATTGTAGTGTTGTGTGATTGGCGCAATAACATATACTCGTTTTAAGAGTGTAATTAATCATTTTCTGGGTGAATCGGGTCTTTTTCCTCATGAAAATGTAATTTATGGGTTAAATGTGTGCCATTGTGGCATATTAAAATGCACTGAGATTAGTGCTCGGAAAACTTTTTTTTGTGATCAAATTTTTATTGAGTTACAGAATATTAATGTACAAAAATAAAGTCAAAATAAACCTAATTCTGAACACTTTTTTCCATTGCCCTCCCATAATCCCAAGGCGACCGACAACCCCCCCGCACATTCCCAAGGCGGAAAACATTTTGATATTAATAACAATTACTATATTCAATTTAAGATTTCATATCGGCTTAGGCTAATTTTTGGCTGATGAGAACGCAAAAATCAGAACCAAAGCGAACAAAATGTTTTCCAATAACTCAAAAAAAGACAGACTTGTGTCTGACACATGTAGCGCCTCTCTAGCGTGCTTAACTATAACGAGAGGTGGCTATCCTGAGTTCTTTAACTAGCTGTACTATCCAATAAGTGAGGTTTCACTAATAAACGTATAAATGTTTAACTTGTGTGTGTGTATTTACTTACTTATTATGTTAAATACTTTTCCCCTTTAAATCACTATTTAAACAGTAATATTTACACTTGAACAGGAAATTAAATGCCTTGGACTTACTTTTATCCTATAAACACTTTCACATTTAGTCCAAATATACTCTTTTTCTGAAATAACTTAAAATATCAAAAGAATCAGAAACTGCAACTGTTTTATAAAAAAGTAAAACAGGATTTACTTAGGAAATGTTAGATATGTTCTGTCAAAATCACTTTTCAGATCACAAATGCATTAAAATTCACATTGAAAACATAAGGGCCCAAAAAAAGAAAATAGCCGGCAAATCCCTAGCTTAATATTCAAATACACGTCAAATGTTCAAATGATGCAGGCCTGAATGTAGCTTGGGTGCGTTGTAGCCTTAAACCAAATGGCTGCTTCACCACACAGGCCAAACAAAAAAATACGGTACCTTTTACTCAATGTGAATGTAACCTCCCTCGCACAGGATCAAAGGCGTCAGCAGCAGAAGGCAGAACGAGAAGATTCACGCTGAAGAGAAAAGTCTGAAGAGAAGATGCACATGACGATCTCAGCAAAGTCCACCACTCGATAGCACTATCCGGCTCCGTCAGGGTCTTTGATCTTCATCGGTCGCACAGTTCAACACGGGCTTTACTAATCGAGGTCGCTGGTCGCTAACTTGTCAGCAAAGTCCATGCACAAACACTAGTCACTTAATCAGCGGCTAATTTAAACTTACTTCTGTCTTACAGTGATGAGTTTACCACTCACACAGACGGAACTATCACCACTCACGTTCTAAGAGTCCTTGTGGAACCCTCTCACTCACACAGTGCGATACATTCCCCCACAACAGTCTTTTCTTTACCGCAAACAAAACCACCTGCGTTCGTCTCTCTCTTCCTTGTCCCTTGACCTCTACTCTCATTGGCTCATACACATACTCGCAGAAATAAAATAACTTAACAAAGCATTTGTGTAACTTTATATTCCTATTTTTACAGGCATGTTTTAAAGTATTTTCACATATTATTACTCAACAAATATTTAACATTTTAAATGCTGTATTAGTAAACCATGAACATTAACCAATATGCATTTTTCTCATTGAGCAAAATCATAACTTCGTCACTGGTCAATGAATCTTAACTTTTTTTTTCCCCTGGTATTCTATTTATTAAACTATGAAATTATTTATTCAACTTGTATATCTTATACTAATAAATATATTTCAACAGGGTTACACCCTCCCCCTTTTAAATGTCTGCGTGTCCTCATCAGACACCAATAAACTATCAAAGGAGTCCTAATGGCATAATAACTAATGTATCTAGTGATTTCCTATTTTAATGACTATCCCTCTGTGTACTATGGTCAAAGGCTCATCTCTTGATTTACCAGGCTCATCATAGGTAAGTCTAATAGTTGGCTTGGCAGTTCTCTTAGGTCTAGGCTCAAAGCTGGGCTGCCTTTTCACCTCCTGGACCTCAGATACTCCTTCAGACTCCGATCCAGCTTCACTTGTATCTTCCCGAGCTACTTCCGTATCACACTCATGCTCAGGTTCGGGGTCAGAGTTGTGGTCAACTTCTTCTGAGTCTGGATCATTTCCAGGAACATGTTCGGGTCTAGGGTAATTTCCCTGTTCATCTTCTAACTCAGATACAGGCCTGGCAGGATTTAGCACCCTTGGGACAAGCTCTCTCCAACTGACACAGTGAGGAACATAATACTCCATGTCAGAGGACGAATCAGAAAACTCCTGTGACTCTTGAGTTTTTGGTTGTGAGTCACTTTGACTTCTTTTTTGAGTGTCTGCTCTGGTCTTGGGTTTCTTAGGCGGAGCAGAATCCTGGTCAGTGCATGGTATTCTCACCAGCTGTCCAATCGGAAGAAGGTGGTCTCTGTGCATAGTCTTGGTTCCTAGCCTTCCATCCTCCCGCTTGATCTTGAACACTGGTAGGTTTGGCATCTTTCCCACGACAACATACGGATCAGGACTCCACTTGCTTTCTAGTTTGTGCTTGCCTCTCAGGCCTAGATTCCGAAGCAGTACTCTGTCGCCGATCTCAATGGACTGAAAGGTAACTCTGCGATCGTACAACCTCTTATTTCTCTGGTGCCGTTTGTCTGCGGCATCAGAGGCTAACTTGTAGGCTTGCTTCAAGTCTTCCTTTAGCTTTGTTACATATCGGGTGTGAGACACCTCTTCTATGCCATCAGGGGATGTTCCAAAGCACAAATCAACAGGAAGTCTCGCCTCTCTGCCAAACATTAGACGGTACGGCGAGTACCCTGTGGCATCACACTTGGTGCTGTTGTAAGCATGGACCAAGTGTGGCACATGTTGACTCCACGTACGCTGCTTTTCTCGGCCTAACGTACCTAGCATCGATAGCAGAGTTCTGTTGAACCGCTCCGGCTGCGGGTCTCCTTGCGGATGATACGGCGTGGTCCGCGACTTTCGTATCCCCATCAAGGTCAACAGTTCTCGGATCAAACGGCTCTCAAAATCTCTTCCTTGATCCGAATGGATCCTTGAAGGCAGTCCATAATGTATGAAATATTTCTCAATCAGGACCTTTGCCACAACATGGGCCTTCTGGCTTTTAGTGGGGAAAGCCTGAGCATATCTCGTAAAGTGATCCGTTACAACCAACACATTACTTATGCCTTTAGAGTCAGGCTCCATGGAAAGAAAGTCCATGCACACTAAATCCATGGGTCCATGGCTTACAATCTGGTGCAACGGAGCAGCTCTCTGTATTGGGGTCTTGTGCGTGACACACTCCCCACAGTTCTTGATATATTCTTCCACTTGCATCGACATCCTAGGCCAAAAGAATCTACTTCGGAGCAGGTCAACGGTTCTTTCGTGTCCCAGGTGTCCCAGGTCATCATGCATTGCCTTCATAACCATCTCTCGGAACTCTCTCGGCAGGAGGAGTTGACTGATCACCTCTCCGGATGGTCTTTTGCTATACCGATACAGTAATCCATCTTTCATTTCCAGCTTTCCAGCTTCCCTTTTCAATCTGGACAATTCAGGATTCATGGTCCCCTCCTCTTGCCAACGCCCATGCTTGACTGCTTGTATGGCCGGTCCAATGGCTTCATCCTCTTCTTGGGCTTTCCTGAGACTCCGTTTTGACATGAGTTCCAGCGACTTTAACTCCAGGTGTGTGGGAAAAGCATACAGGTCAGGCACACAGTGGGGAGATGCTCCGAGCTGAGCAACACAGACAGATGTACTGCATGCAGACTCTGAAACGCAGATTCCTTGACATATGGATTTCACTCCAGACTGAGGTATAGTCACCCAGCCATTGCCATCCTCCTCCGGCATGTTCCTTGACAACAGGTCGGCATCAATGTTCTGTCGGCCTGGGCGATACTGCACATCAAATTCATACGTCGATAGGGCAGCTAGCCAGCGATGCCCCACCGCATTAAGCTTGGCTGTGGACAGCACGTATGTAAGCGGGTTGTTGTCAGTACGTACGGTGAATCTTGCACCATACAAATAGTCGTGGAATTTGTCGACTACTGCCCACTTGAGTGACAAGAATTCCAGCTGATGTATGGGGTAGTTTCTCTCTGCAGAGCTCAGTTTTCGGCTTGCAAAGGCAACTGGTCTCAGGCCTTCAGGATGTTCTTGGTAAATAACAGCACCCAGACCCTTCAAGCTGGCATCCACATGCAGGATGTATGGATGTGTTGGATTGGCAAAGGCCAGGACAGGCGCATGTGTCAGACAGTATATTATGTGATGAAATGCATCTGTACCGGATTTGTCCCATCTTTCCCCGAACGGCGCCGATTCTTTCAAGTAGACTTTGTTCACATTGTGGGTGTCCTTACTTCTCTTCTGAGTTGGAGCATACCCCTTTGTGAGTTCAGTCAACGGTCTAACAATTTCAGAATAGTTCTGAATAAATCGGCGGTAATAACCACAAAATCCTAGGAAAGATTGTAACGTCTTCAGATTTGTTGGCATGGGCCATGTAGTGACTGCCTCAATCTTGTTTGGATCAGGGGCAACTCCATCCGAAGACACGATGTGGCCCAGGTACTTGACCCTTGGCAGACATATTTGGCACTTGTCCACTGAAAGTTTCAGCCCAACTTCACCGAGACGATCTAGGACCTTAAGCAGTCTCTCTTCGTGTTCCTCAAGAGTTTTTCCAAACACTATAACATCGTCCAGGTACACCAGTACTTGTAAGAGGTTCATGTCACCGACAGCCTTTTCCATCAACCTTTGAAAGGTTGCTGGTGCCCCGGTAATGCCTTGAGGCATTCGTTCAAACTGGAAAAATCCTAACGGACAAATGAATGCCGTTTTCTCTTTGTCCTCTTCGGACATAGCTATCTGATAGTAGCCCGAGCGCAAATCCAGTACAGAAAACCACTGACTCCCTGTTAATGCATTCAAAGCATCTTCAATGCATGGTGTTGTGTACTGGTCAGGTATGGTGCGGCTATTCAACAGTCGGTAATCTATACACATCCTAATAGCCCCAGTCTTCTTTCTGACTACAACTATAGGGGATGCATAGGGGCTTCGCGACTCTGTTATGATTCCGGCCTGCAGCAATTCTTGTAAATGCTTTCTCACATCTTCGATATCTGCAGGGGCTAATCGGCGTGATCGTTGACGGAAAGGGCGGGAATCAGAAAGTCGAATTCTGTGCTCTACTCCTCTTGCTAATCCCACGTCCCACTCGTGCATTGAGAATACATGAGACTTCTGAGCTAGTTTCTTACGTAATCTGTTCTTCCATTGTTCTGAGATAGGAGAGTCCCCAAAGTTGATCATGCTCTCATCAAAGTCAGAGGAAGCAGTCTCCTTAGGGGGAATCGTCGCAACTGAATCAATGTGGTACACACATCCAATCACTGTTCCCACCGGTATGGAAGTTTCTCTTGAAGAGTCATTTTTTAGTTGTATTCTCAAACTGTTGACATCCAATGCCCCACTGGGCACAACCATGGGATGAAAAATCACATCAGCAGGTAAGGCAGCTGCTGGTGAGGAGTCTATCATCAGGATTTCTTGAGCAACAGGTTCCTTCAGCTCGACTTTGCACACAACCTGAGTCTCACCATCTGGGGGTAAGACTAAGGGACCAGGACCCATCCATCGGACACAACCAGCTTCCTCCTCTTGGACTGGAACCGCACCACCCTGTAGAGCAGTTTGATCTTCCTCAACATGAACACGAAGGCCTAGTGTTCGGGTGACATCAATGCCATTATCTTTGCATTGATTCACCAAACGTCTAACATGGCTTGCATTCGTGCCCACGATGACCGACGTCTCATCTTCAGTCCTTGGATTAGGACATATGAGAGCTAGGACAGTTACAGTCTGACTGGTTCCTAACACCTCAGCTGGATATTCCACATCAACCACCACGTAGCCACGGTAAGGGTAACTAGCTCCAGACTCACTTAAACCCCACAGGGAAAGACCAGCTACTGGCTGAATGGGGATCTCAGACAAGTGCTTCAGGTACCAAGGTTCAAAAATGATCGTCACCTGAGAGCCACTATCTAATAGAGCAGTGCAGGGTTGTCCATTAACCTTCAGTGGCACCAGGCTAGGCGGCCCAACTAAACCTTCAGGAATAAGCACACCATCCGGCATGTCAGCTGTATTTTTCTCAACAGAACAGTTAACAGCATTGGTGGAGGCATCACTTGACGGCTGGTTGTTCTTGGACAGTTTCAAAGCTTGGATAAGTCTCTTGATAACTTTAGCCTGGTTTTCTGGGCTTTGGCACTTCCTTGCGAAATGCCCATTCTCACCACATCGATAACAGAAGGGTTCCTCCGATACTTTCAATGATCGCTGTGGGGAACTGGCTACTGGTTTCGAGGTATTCACAGCTGAAATGGCAGCTTGAGGTTCAGTTACTTTATTGGTTACCTTCTGTTGCAAGCGCTTCATTTGTTTTTTCAAAGCCGTTATCTCACTGTCTGAACTGCACTCACTGCATACTATATTTGAGGGAATTTTCTCACTGCTAACTGATGGGTTGTGGGCTGGCTTAGACACGACAGCAGCAACCAAGGCTTTAAGTTCTTTAATTTCAGACTTCAAGGTCTGAATCTCCGTCTGTTTCACCTCAGCATTCTGCCTTACATTTCCACTTTGCACGACAGGAGTAATCTTCTTTCGTGAGGCCTCATATTCCTCTTCTGTTCGAATCTCTTTTAAAAGCTGGAGAAAAGTCGGGGGATTTGCTCTCCTCTCTCTCAATCGAAGGTTAACTAACATCAGATCAGAGGTTATCGAACCACGTAACAATTGGTCAAGTCTTGCTCTATCTGCACATCTAAGGGGGAGACCATCTCTCTGCACAACCCTATTCAACGACTGTTCGAGACGTCTGAGGAAGTCAGACAGCTTCTCACCTGGTTGTTGCTGCAGTAGGCGAAATGCAAAATACAACTCTTCTCCTGACTCTGCTGTCCCAAAAGCATGCTCCAGGGCCTCTAAACAGTCTTCGGGGCTCACATCAGGATCACTGGCTCGTACTGCCTTTACAATGTCAAGTGCCGGGCCTCTGAGACTTTCCATTAGTCTCCGCCTCTTCTCTTTGTGAGAACAGTCACACTCTTCCACCATGAGCCGTGCTTGACCCAACCAGTGGTCGAACTGCTCTTCTCCAGCTGGGGTGGGCAACAACCCAGAAAAAGTTCGTAGGCGGCGATAACTTCCATGCTCACTTGATGACTTGGATGTCTTGTCAAGTAAATCACTCACAGCTCGCAGGATTGCCTCTGTGGACTTGGCAGCAGCTTTATCTTCAGGGAACAATGTGCGAAGGTCTTCAGCATGTCTATCTGAAGCTGGTTGCGTTCCGGACATATCAACTTGTGTACTGGCTTGTGTAGCTGCATCAGCTATGATTACCGACCATGGGCTTCCACCATCAATAGGAAACACTTCAAAGGGAACAATTTCGCCTTTTACTACTTCCTTACATTCACACAAGACCAAGTATTGGTTTAGTTGGTTGTTGAAAATTCGACCTCTGACTCGCACTCGTCCCAAGCACTTCACAGTTTGCATTGTCTTTTCAATTGCACTTATGTCTACATCATCTCGGATGAGCACCATGACTGCATGAGCCTCGTCTAATGCCTCCCCGCGGCACCAGCCTTTTAATTCTGTTGCTAGCTGTTTCATGGGTTCCATATTGGCTTATCAAATAGCACTATGTAAAGCTTCAGAAGGCTAATTTTCAATAAAAAATAAATAAAATTAAAATAAAACGAGAAACCCACTCTAATTATCCCAGCGGTGCCTCCATTTTATGTAGCGCCTCTCTAGCGTGCTTAACTATAACGAGAGGTGGCTATCCTGAGTTCTTTAACTAGCTGTACTATCCAATAAGTGAGGTTTCACTAATAAACGTATAAATGTTTAACTTGTGTGTGTGTATTTACTTACTTATTATGTTAAATACTTTTCCCCTTTAAATCACTATTTAAACAGTAATATTTACACTTGAACAGGAAATTAAATGCCTTGGACTTACTTTTATCCTATAAACACTTTCACATTTAGTCCAAATATACTCTTTTTCTGAAATAACTTAAAATATCAAAAGAATCAGAAACTGCAACTGTTTTATAAAAAAGTAAAACAGGATTTACTTAGGAAATGTTAGATATGTTCTGTCAAAATCACTTTTCAGATCACAAATGCATTAAAATTCACATTGAAAACATAAGGGCCCAAAAAAAGAAAATAGCCGGCAAATCCCTAGCTTAATATTCAAATACACGTCAAATGTTCAAATGATGCAGGCCTGAATGTAGCTTGGGTGCGTTGTAGCCTTAAACCAAATGGCTGCTTCACCACACAGGCCAAACAAAAAAATACGGTACCTTTTACTCAATGTGAATGTAACCTCCCTCGCACAGGATCAAAGGCGTCAGCAGCAGAAGGCAGAACGAGAAGATTCACGCTGAAGAGAAAAGTCTGAAGAGAAGATGCACATGACGATCTCAGCAAAGTCCACCACTCGATAGCACTATCCGGCTCCGTCAGGGTCTTTGATCTTCATCGGTCGCACAGTTCAACACGGGCTTTACTAATCGAGGTCGCTGGTCGCTAACTTGTCAGCAAAGTCCATGCACAAACACTAGTCACTTAATCAGCGGCTAATTTAAACTTACTTCTGTCTTACAGTGATGAGTTTACCACTCACACAGACGGAACTATCACCACTCACGTTCTAAGAGTCCTTGTGGAACCCTCTCACTCACACAGTGCGATACATTCCCCCACAACAGTCTTTTCTTTACCGCAAACAAAACCACCTGCGTTCGTCTCTCTCTTCCTTGTCCCTTGACCTCTACTCTCATTGGCTCATACACATACTCGCAGAAATAAAATAACTTAACAAAGCATTTGTGTAACTTTATATTCCTATTTTTACAGGCATGTTTTAAAGTATTTTCACATATTATTACTCAACAAATATTTAACATTTTAAATGCTGTATTAGTAAACCATGAACATTAACCAATATGCATTTTTCTCATTGAGCAAAATCATAACTTCGTCACTGGTCAATGAATCTTAACTTTTTTTTTCCCCTGGTATTCTATTTATTAAACTATGAAATTATTTATTCAACTTGTATATCTTATACTAATAAATATATTTCAACAGGGTTACACACAGAAACCTGATATAATGGTGTTAAATCGAGATGAGTTGCTCAAAGTGAACAGCATCAGGAGATACGGGGACGTCTTCTGCTTTAGCCTTTAGTTTGGCCGAGTATAAATGCAGAAACGCGTTCTCAGAGCTCAGTGGATGTGTTCGTATCTAGTGATGTGTGGTTAGTCGTGGGAGTAGAGCATAAATAGCTCAGAGGTGTAGCTGAGAGGAAACATGAGCATCCGCTGCCCTTTATCTGCTCTGCAAAGCCCTCTCAGTCTGCTTAACACACTCCTTAATAACTGCTGTGGTTATAAGCGCCCGCGCGCTGGCCGAACATCTGGCTGTGCCCGTGCCGGACTCTAGTGGGAAAGGCAGGTGTGTTTCTGAAGCTGTGCTTTAATGCCACGCTGGCCGAACATCTGGCTGTGCTCGTGCCGGACTCTAGTGGGAAAGGCAGGTGTGTTTCTGAAGCTGTGCTTTAATGCCACGCTGGCCGAACATCTGGCTGTGCTCGTGCCGGACTCTAGTGGGAAAGGCAGGTGTGTTTCTGAAGCTGTGCTTTAATGCCACGCTGGCCGAACATCTGGCTGTGCCCGTGCCGGACTCTAGTGGGAAAGGCAGGTGTGTTTCTGAAGCTGTGCTTTAATGCCACGCTGGCCGAACATCTGGCTGTGCTCGTGCCGGACTCTAGTGGGAAAGGCAGGTGTGTTTCTGAAGCTGTGCTTTAATGCCACGCTGGCCGAACATCTGGCTGTGCCCGTGCCGGACTCTAGTGGGAAAGGCAGGTGTGTTTCTGAAGCTGTGCTTTAATGCCACGCTGGCCGAACATCTGGCTGTGCTCGTGCCGGACTCTAGTGGGAAAGGCAGGTGTGTTTCTGAAGCTGTGCTTTAATGCCACGCTGGCCGAACATCTGGCTGTGCCCGTGCCGGACTCTAGTGGGAAAGGCAGGTGTGTTTCTGAAGCTGTGCTTTAATGCCACGCTGGCCGAACATCTGGCTGTGCCCGTGCCGGACTCTAGTGGGAAAGGCAGGTGTGTTTCTGAAGCTGTGCTTTAATGCCACGCTGGCCGAACATCTGGCTGTGCCCGTGCCGGACTCTAGTGGGAAAGGCAGGTGTGTTTCTGAAGCTGTGCTTTAATGCCACGCTGGCCGAACATCTGGCTGTGCCCGTGCCGGACTCTAGTGGGAAAGGCAGGTGTGTTTCTGAAGCTGTGCTTTAATGCCACGCTGGCCGAACATCTGGCTGTGCTCGTGCCGGACTCTAGTGGGAAAGGCAGGTGTGTTTCTGAAGCTGTGCTTTAATGCCACGCTGGCCGAACATCTGGGTGTGCCCGTGCCGGACTCTAGTGGGAAAGGCAGGTGTGTTTCTGAAGCTGTGCTTTAATGCCACGCTGGCCGAACATCTGGCTGTGCTCGTGCCGGACTCTAGTGGGAAAGGCAGGTGTGTTTCTGAAGCTGTGCTTTAATGCCACGCTGGCCGAACATCTGGCTGTGCTCGTGCCGGACTCTAGTGGGAAAGGCAGGTGTGTTTCTGAAGCTGTGCTTTAATGCCACGCCGCTGCTCTGCAAACAGTGATCTTACTCAGCATCCCCGTCTCGTTTCCAGCCCAAACGTCTAAACATCTAAAATCAAGATGCATTTACTAGACAAGCTAACAACAACTCACAAATACGAGAGTTTGCTTAAAATAAGATCAATAATCTGCCAGTGGGGTGAGCAAAATTATATTAATTTAAGCAGAAAACAAGATTATTTATCTTATTTTAAGCAGAAACTGAACTTTGAGTTATTTTTCTCAAAACAAGACGATCATTTTTACTTGTCTAGTTAATGTTTCTTAAAGGGTTAGTTCAGCCAAAATATGTAAATAGTGTGATGAATTCCTCCTGTGGTTGGACAGCCGTCAGACCTCCGCTCATCATTGATGAAGACGCCAGAAGAGTTTTAGTGCGCAAAAAACACTAAATAACGACTTATATAGTGATGGCCGATTTCAGAACAAAGCTTCGAGCCGTTATGAGTCAGAGAATCGATTCATGATTCGGATCGCCAGAATGGGCAACAGGGTTGAAAATGTAACCTAAATAAATCTGTCACTTAACGGATCTTTGCTAGTTTGGGACCAATGTTGATTTCTAGAGAAATAAAATCCAATTAAGGTTAGGTGTCAACTTGGCTTTTAAAGGGTTAGTTCAGCCAGAAATGTAAATAGTGTGATTAATCCCTCCTGATTTCAACACTAATATCTTCATCTGTGTGTGAAGATGAGCGGAGGACTGACGGCTGGCCAACCACAGGAGGAACAAGACAGACTAAGAAGAGCATGTTTCACAGTGTGGCCCGTTTCTCCAGCCGATTGGCTGATGTTAGTGTGTGTGTGTGTATTGGGTAGGTTTAGGGGTAGTGTGTGTGTATTGGGTAGGTTTAGGGGTAGTGTGTGTGTATTGGGTAGGTTTAGGGGTACTGTGTGTGTGTGTGTGTGTGTGTGTGTGTGTGTGTGTGTGTGTGCTATCTTGTGAAGAGCAGAAGCTGCCGTCCAGCCGCCGCTCCAGCGCTGATAAGGCTCCTGTGAATGCTGCTGTTGAGCGGGGGGGAATCTGGAGAGGTGGTGTGTGAGACGGCTTCCTCAGGCTCCTGCTCACGCTTCTGCGCATGAGGCCCGTTACTGACGGCATTATCACACTGGTTTAACCACCATTAGGCTGATTCAAACCATCTACATGCAGATTTCTGAAGGGCTGTTCTCATTTTAACACTGTAACAGCACTATTGGCTTCTAATTTGGGTTTAGCTTGGGGAACAAAGATGCAGAAAGAAGTGCAAGATATGTGTGTTATTTTGAGAATGCTCTGAAATATTGCAAAATGGCTGACAAATGGTTTCGAGTTGTAAAGCGAGACAGTGGAGGTTGAGGAAGTGTACATTTTTGATTGCAGGTCATATGCTAAGGTTTCCTCCTTTTTTTCTGTATTTTTTATTTTTTTTTAGTAGCTTGAATACACACACACACACACACACACACACACACACACACACACACACACACACACACTACCCCTACCCCTAAACCTACACGTCACACACACACACACACACACACTACCCCTAAACCTACACATCACATCACACACACACACACACTACCCCTAAACCTACCCAACACACACACTACGCCTAAACCTACCCAACACACATACACACACACTACCCCTAAACCTACACATCACATCACAGTGTGATGTGATGTGTAGGTTTAGGGGTAGTGTGTGTGTGTGTGATGATCACACACACACACACACACTACTCCTAAACCTACCCAACACACACACTACCCCTAAACCTACCCAACACACACACACACACACACACACACACACACACACACACACACACACACACACACACATAGAGCTGGGCGATATGGAGCAAAAAATATATCTCGATATCTTTACAGGAAAAACAACCCCCTAAAAACTACAGCAAAAACAAATATGCCTAATATCATAAAGTCTTCTTAACTGAGTGCAAAGCACCTTCAGCAAAGTCAGGTCATGTAGGAACAAAGTGCTTTTGCGACATTTAAAAAAAAGTAAAACTCCCTGATTACATAAATAATAATAATTTAACTGTAAAATAAAAGAACAGCCTTCTTTTCATTCATTTCATGCTTTCAAACGATGAATCAAAGACTAAGATTAAAGTAAGCATTCTGCAGAAAGATGGGGGCATGACTGGGATATAATTATATTGATTTTGTCATAACACCACTTCCTGTTAAATTTGTATCTAAATTCCAACAGTAGGCTAGATGCCGCGCTCTTACTAAAGCGTGCCTGAGCGCCTCATCATGAGGATCATGTAGGCTACACGTGAGGCGAGCTGCCCTTCTTTTCCAGGTACAGAACGAATATGAACATCAGAAGGTAGACTATAAGATACAGCACACCTTACAGAAGAGCACCGCGTGTCTCAGGACACCCGGGATGAAGCGTCTTTCCCTCTGGGTTAAAACATGAACAGACCTATTCATCATCAACCCGTGATAAAGCTGACAAAATAAAAATAATATTGCAATCATTTTTAAATGTTTTCAAATAATATGCGATCATTTTGGTATTTTAACTGGAAACCATGCGATCAGTTAGACACAGATCATAAACTGACACGATTGCGACCGCGTCTCGCACCAGTAGTGTCATCGCCTGACTGGGGGTGAAACTTGCGATTTGAACTGTGATGCACATTAATATTTCTTTATGAATTTTAGCAAGCAGTTGTGTTAGAAGGAAAAGCGTGGTCTCTAAATTAACCCTCTAAATTAATTTACTATTTAAGTTAGTGAATTAAACATCACACAACCAAGAGTGTGTTTTCCTGAACACCATCACGACTGAACATGACACGGGTTTCATAAGACAGCTCCATAAACTATTGATTAACCATTATCACTTACATTTTAGATGCAATATTGACTGTTTTTGTTCTATTTTAGCAGCGAAAATAATCACAGCAGAACCATAACGGCTCTCACAGCAACTGTGTGTGTGTGTGTGTGTGTGTGTTACTGAAATATTCAGTGTTTGAACGAATCGGCTGAAGCAAAGATTCAATGACCTGTTCCTAAACGACTGTCTTATTCTTGGATGAATCAGCTGTTTGGATGAATCGTTTGGATGAATCGACTCGATGACTCACTCATTAAGACTCACCTGCTGTCACAGAGATACAAATCACTAGGGGTGTGCATTGGCACTGCCTTCGCGATTCGATTCGATTACGATTCACCAGGTAACGATTCAATTCGATTCGATTCTACGATGCATTGTGATGCATCAAAATTCTACTGCACACAAAGCTAATTTTTCATCAGTCATGAGGCAATACAAGCAGATATTAAACAACAGATTGTATTGGCTGCTATGTGTCTCCTGTATCTTTGACATAAAAGTTATTAAATAAAATAAAATGTAATTAAATAAAATGCAATTAACCCTTAAATGCATGACTGTTTCACCAAACATTCTTACATGACTGACCCGGATCTCTATTTAACATGGATAGACCTCTACCTGTCGTGATAATATATAAAACTCCTGATTTTAGAGTAACAGCTACAGAAGAATAAAATAAAACCTATTTCGTTCCCTTTTGGAGCTTGTAAGGGTTCAGTTTGAGCAGATGTTTAATACCATCATCATCTGACCTCATCAGAGCTCGTTTACCAGTAGATTCAGCGTCTGCCTCATATTCGCCATCTCCAGCATATTCTCCAAACTCATTTTCAATGTCTTCAAAATCAATATTTTGATCACTAACAGCTTCTTGACCACATCCATCATCAGTGACAGTGACACCAACATATGATTGTGTTTAGTACTTGC